>NW_024058031.1:97001-379396 GCF_016432855.1 Salvelinus namaycush
AGATAGATAGGAGGGTAAAGAATTTAATCAGAACAGACCAAGACACCCTTCACAACTATCACACCCAGGCAGATAGACAGGACAACATCACCCGCATAGAAAGACAAGCCATAAAAGACCTTATAAATAACCCACACATAATATTGAAACCGGCAGATAAGGGATCTAAAACAGTGATCCTAGATAAACATCAATACATATACGAGGCAAATAGACAGTTATCAGATACCAAGTATTATGTACCAATAGAAAACAGCTTACAACCACAGACCCAGACTAAATTACGTAGAATTATACAAACACTTTATGACAAACGGCACATCACAAAAAAACAACGAGATTTTCTATTTGGACCGGACACTCCACGACCCAGACTGTTTTATCTGCTTTGTAAAATCCATAAAGAACCAGAAACCTGGACAATTCCCTATGAAGTTCCTCCTGGCAGGCCAATCGTATCAGACTGTAACAGTGAATCATACAACATAGCTCAATATATTGATCATCATATCAACCCTCTATCCACTAGACACCCCAGCTACCTCAGAGATACTTATCACTTTCTGGAGAAGATTAAACCCATAGTTGTTCCCTCCCAAACACATATATTCACTATAGATATTGATAGCTTATACACTAACATAAATACAGCAACAGGAGTACAGACAGTCAGAAATCTTTTCCATGCACACCCAGACAGGAATAGACCAGACAATGAAATATTACAGTTATTAGAAATCAGCCTCACACACAATGACTTTATATTCAATGATAGGCACTACTTACAGGTGGAGGGAACAGCTATGGGGAAGAAATTTGCCCCGGCATATGCAAACATCTACATGGCAGAATGGGAGAGAGAGGCATTGGCCAAGTGCCCACACAAACCATCATTTTACTACAGATTTCTAGACGACATTATAGGAGCCTGGCCTCATGATGTCCAACTATTCACTGAATTCATTAGCATTCTCAACAGTCACCACCCGTCCATTAAGGTTAAATACATAATAGATCCATGTGAAGTACACTTCTTGGATACTACAGTCTTCTTTAATCACATAAATCAGTCTCAAAAAACAATATTCACTAAAGTTTATTTCAAACCAACAGATACACATGCTTTACTCCATAAACACAGTTACCATCCCAAACATACATTTAGAGGCATTGTTAAATCACAAATCATACGGTTTCATAGGATATCCTCCTGCAAACAGGATCTGGTAAAAGCAATTCAAACACTATTTCATGCACTCAGACAGAGAGGTTACTCCAAACGATATCTCAGAACTATAAAAAACAGCACCTTGGGGGCCCTCTCTCCCATTCAACCTACACACTCACATAACACAAGTCTGTCCATCACTCTTTCTGACCCCAACCTTCATCTTAGAGGTTCCGGAGACATTTCCAAATCCCCCCATTCCCCTGACGTCAACCCTGATCCTAACCCTAACCTTAACCCTTACCCTAATCCGGGTTCGTATCCTGCTCCTGCCCCTAACCCCACCCCTAACCCCACCGCTAACCCTAACCCCACCGCTAACCCTAACCCTAATGCCAACCCTAACCTTAACCTCACCGCTAACCCTAACCCCACCACTAACCCTAATCCTAACCCCACCCCTAATCCTAACCATAACCCTAACCCTAACCTCACCCCTCCTAGAACAACAGATTTGGAAATTGACCCTCCTCGGAACCACAATCGTTTTCCCTCCTCTTATTCCCCTTCCGAGCAGCAGACAATTCTCATCCCCCTAGTTACTACATTCTCACATAGGATCAGACCATTACATCAGGCGTTCAAACACAATTTTTCCATCACCCAACAGGCACATACACCCCTCCAGCCGTATAGAATAATCTCAGCATTTAGGAGGAATAAGAGTCTGAAAGACATCCTCATCCAAGCTAAATACAGTACCAAGCCCCTACAACCACCCAAACCCTACACTGCCCACTTCAGACCAAGAAAATTCATTTCAAACTCGTACAGCAAGACCTCCACTCCAGTTTTAGACTCCATTTCACTTTACACTCCAAATGTCATATATATAATCACCTGCACATTTTGCAAAAAACACTACATTGGGGAAACCCAGTATACAATAGAGAATAGACTTAAACAACATCTATACAATATCAAACGAGCCCATCTACACACAGAACTAGTTACTCATTTCCAGGATCACCCCATCACTTACCTCAATATATCAGGATTACAGTCGTGTTCTGGGTGGACCAGTGGGCGGCGAAAAGCAGTGGAACATAGGTGGATAAGAGACCTAAAAACAATTACACCCAGCGGTCTGAATGAGCGGTTTTAACCGGCCAGATAGGATCCATTGAAAGGGATAGCACTTGTTTACAGGGTTCTCAAGGAGTTGGAAGTAGGATGCACCATAAAATAAAAACACAATAAATCAAGTTTGTGTGTTTTTTTTATTATATTTACTAGATGCATGCTTATTCATAATAGTTGTATTCTTTTTGTCTTTATGTATTTGAATTTGGTTTTACAACTCAGCACTTGATCTTATAGCACTTTTTTAGATATATGAGATTAGAACTGTGTGTATATGTATTATTAAAGCATCTATCCCTTGACCCCTTGTATATTTTAACATCTTAGTCCCTTCATGGTCCTAGATAACCACCCAGATGATCCATTTAGAAGCAATAATAACCTACTTACATTTTTTAAAGATTTTTAGGAGTCAATCTAGTTGATTTTAACAGTAGAATTTATTCAGATTGGAGGGGTACACAACAATAGGCCTGCGCACCACAAGACAAATTAGTCTCTTTTTAACCCTACTCAAATTCAAAACCTAACCCTAACCCTAACCCTAAACCCTAACCCTAACCCTAACCCTAACCCTAACCCTAAACCCTAACCCTAACCCTAACCCTAACCCTAAACCCTAACCCTAACCCTAACCCTAACCCTAACCCTAAACCCTAAACCCTAACCCTAACCCTAACCCTAACCCCTAACCCCTAACCCTAACCCTAACCCTAACCCTTAACCATTTTACTAACCATACCTAACCCTAACCCTAAACCTTACCCTAACCTTAAACCTAAACCTAAACCTCTCTAAAAAATATACCTTACCCTAACCTTAACCCTAAACTTAACCATTTTACTAACCATACCTAACCCTAACCATTTTTCTAACCATACCTAACCTTAAACCTTACCCAACCCTAAACCTAACCTTAAACCACTCTAAAAAACTATACCCGACCCTAACCTCTACCCTAACCTTAACCATTTGACTAACTATACCTAACCCTAAAACCTACTCCACGGACAGACCACCTTTTAACCCTAATAATGGGTTAATCTACAAGTGGGCTACATGGGGCCTTCAACTTTGGCCGGCCGCGCCCAGACCCCTCTGGCCGACGCGCAAATGCTGTGGAGTGCAACCATCCCCTTCCCCCCTCGGTTTCCACGTGTCAGAGATGGAAGTGGATCAACCGCCTCAAAAATAGAAACCTAACCCTAACCCTAACCCTAACCCTAACCCTAACCCTAACCCTAACCCTAACCCTAACCCTAACCCTAACCCTAACCCTAACCCTAACCCTAACCCCTAACCCTAACCCTAACCCTAACCCTACCCTAACCCTAACCCTAACCCTAACCCTAACCCTAACTATACCTAACCCTAAAACCTACTCCACGGACAGACCACCTTTTAACCCTAATAATGGGTTAATCTACAAGTGGGCTACATGGGGCCTTCAACTTTGGCCGGCCGCGCCCAGACCCCTCTGGCCGACGCGCAAATGCTGTGGAGTGCAACCATCCCCTTCCCCCCTCGGTTTCCACGTGTCAGAGATGGAAGTGGATCAACCGCCTCAAAACTAGAAACCAAACACTAGCGAGTCACCGTTGCATTGCCTGCCGGGGGACCTGGACGCAGCAAGCCAAGGATTTTTTCATCCCTTAAATTTACTGGGATCATCTTAAATCAGGCTCTTTGTAGGGGTGTTTAATCTCCACCCTCTATACCACTCTAAGGTTTGATTGGATGGTAAACAGGTTTAAAATTATCATTAGATTAAATAAAACCAAAAAATGATCCTACTCTACTCCTGACTGAACTCCAGCGAAGACATCACCCTTTTCAACCAAAAACAAAGAAAACAACTTTTTCCACCAAAGAACAAGACTTCACCACCCTGACACAGGTGTAAAGGGATCTCTACTACTCTACTCTACTCCTGACTGCACTCCTATGAAGATATCACCCCTCTCAACTAAAGACAAAGACAGAAGAAAAAAAGTCAACCTAAAAGAACAAGACCTCACCATCCTGACATAGGTGTAAAGGGATCTCTACTTACCCTGACTAACGTATCTCCAACTTAGGAGTTAAAAGATACAAATTATAACATAGACCCACCCCACTCACACCTCTGCACCATACACAAACAAACCAAAAACCCAGGTAAGACCCCCACCCATACGACACCAACCCTACTACAAACCTTACCAGGAAGGCTTAAATCACTGTACATCCAAGATACAGGCATGGGAATACCAAAACGGAACTACCCAAAGGATTTATCTGGATTAAAACCTACAACAATCTTCCCCCACACAGGTAAGTATTAAAATTGAACCCCACACCCTCCCCTGGGCAAGTATTCACCTACTGGAGCAGTTACACCTACTTCGGGAGGGACACATCAATGAAAACAACCAAAACAGTTTTTCCGGATCCATATCTCCCATTTTCCCAAATGGACTTGAACACGACAACACGGCAAAATCTACCGGACCTACGGGATCCCAAATGGACGTTAACGCGATGCTAGCTATACTCCGGTAAAAAGCACCAACACTAAACGACAAGTAAAGCACCATCCCGACGCTGGCCAAAGTGAAACTACCCCTCAGATACCCTACCTCTAACTACACCCTAATGAAGGCACCAGGTTTTAGCCCTCTAAAACACCACAAGAAGACCTAGAATACACGACCACCATTTCTCTCTAAACATCGCTCTTCACTATTCTCATGACGTGACTTCAAAGGCGGGAAAAATATCTCCACCACACTTGAAGGCCCAGAACAAGACCTATGGGTCACCTAGAACCCCAACTATTAACTCATTAAATCCCCACGGATGTCTACTCTACCCTCAATTTTTCCTGTCACCACAGAACCTTATCTTGGGTTCTTTCCAGGCCCAAACTCTCAACTAGAGCAGACCGCTCCAAACGCTAACACACAAGTCTATGAGGACAGAAAGGTCAAACACACCTTTTCACAGGAGGATCTATCATACTTCTACACATCACAGGAACTCCACGTATGGCTCATCTTGACCCTGAAGACTTCTAGTCTTACCCAAAATTGACCTGGTACCTCTCGGACACTCACAACCCAAACAGCACCCCAAAAGCAAAGTGCCTACTTTACATCGCAATGCACTACACTTAATGACGTGACTTCAAAGGCGGGAAAAATATCTTCATCACACTTGAAGGCTCATAAACAGACCTATGGGTCACCTAGAACCCCAACTATTAACTCATTAAATCCCCACGGATGTCTACTCTACCCTCAATTATTCCTGACACCACAGAACCTTATCTTGGGTTCTTTCCAGGACCAAACTCTCAACTAGAGCAGACCGCTCCAAACGCTAACACACAAGTCTATGGGGATGGAAAGGTCAAACACACCTTTTTCAAAGAAGGATCTATTATACTTCTACACATCACAGGAACTCCACGTATGGCTCTTCTTGACCCCTAAGACTTCTAGTCTTACCTAAAAATGACCTGGTACCTCTCGGACACCCACAACCCAAACAGCACCCCAAAAGCAAAGTGTCTACTTCTCCTGTACTATTCTCCATAGGAATCAACGACAGAGGCCCCTCCATCACTTAACAGACTCACAGACGCCGCATCCAAATTGAATAGCGATCTCATTGGACGAACCACGGCCATACCCCTCACATAGCAACAGCCTGCACACCTCATGCACCAATGGGATTAGAGCTACCTGACAAAAACCACGCCCCAGCTATTTTCCTATAAAAAGAGAAGCATCTCTCAGTCTCAGTACCACTTCATAGATGACACCTCCTTGAAGACACCTCACCTTGACTTGATGACAGCTGGACCCCTACCACTACACCTCATCCTGAAGGACCACTCCTGCTGAACAACTAGACCCTCGCTCCAGGCTACACCCCAAAGACCCCTCACCTGGACCAAGATTCCAACTGATACCCTACACTCCAAACAAAGATCTCATCTCCACTGAATGGTAAAACCCTCAGCTGCATGCTACACCCAGGATTCGAACTACTTTTGAAAACCGCCTTAAATCATTGCGATTTCTCCCCTAAAAATCTAGGTACTCCTACATCACCGGACCCTCATCCCAGAGAACCTACGCCCTTTTTGGCATTTTTTCAACGAACCTTCACAGACCTTCCAGACCATCCAACTTCAACCATACATATACACCCACACATACACCCTATTTGTTTGGTCCAAAAAATACGGCCTCCCACCGTACTTGGACCTAGTGCACTTTTTTGCACTTTTTTCTCCTCCCTGCCACCTGAAGAAGCCGAGTAAGGCAGAAACGCGTCGTGGCTGGGCTACCCCTAGACCCGTTGTGCAGCTGTAAGGAAGGCAGGTTCCACACGGACTTCGGGGGTACCTCCTTTTGGCTACTTATTTTCCTTTGTACTTTTCTCTTACCCTTATTTTGAGTTTTACATAGGGACACACTACAATGGAAGATCTACGGGACAACGAGGACTCCGGGCACTCTGATGGCCACTCAGACCCCCTACTTCACCACAAAACCGGCCCAAAAACAATTTCGACGGGGCATAGATATCTACTTAGACCCTCTACACACTTTAAAAAGAGACGCACAGAGGGGCCAGCCGAAAAAAGTTTCGACTGGCAACCGAGTCTCATTGCAGGAAACGTCGACTTCGCCTTACACAGGGTTTCTCTTTTCCGGGCTTCAACGAATGGCACAACAGGCTCCCACCACTACATCTCCAAAGACATAGGACAACCCGGTCTCACCAATCCAAGACCATCCGGAACCTAGGACAAAAGAACCCCTTAAAAAGAAGTGGCTAACCCCCACTATACCAGGGGACCCTGAGACCCGGTCATACCCTCACAAGGTTGACATAGGGAAGGGCTTCTTTTGGGCAACACAGACCCTCCTAAACCTTCCCCCACATCATACCCTTACCAGGGTTATTGAGGGAACGGAGCAGAGACAGAGTATTAAGGTGGCCTCTGAATTTTCATCTCCATCCCATACCCAGACCTGGGTTCTATGGAATGATTATCAGCAGGAACAGGTTTTAACTCTGCAACTATCTACCTCCACATACTCTTCCTAGTCAACACCATCTAACATGGATTACGGGATAGAACCACTGGATGATATTCCCAGTTGGCAACATGACTCACAGCCAATCCCACAGCCTCCTCTTAAGACCACCACAAAGAACCAAAGAATCTCACCGGGACCCATGGACCAAGGATGGACCTCCTAAACACCTCAAGGACTAAACACCACCACCACGGTCTGGACCACCACTGAGGCTCTCAGTACAACAGAACAACTAGATGACATCTCCGGCTGGCAACTTGACTCACAGCAAATCCCACACCATGGGACTTCAGGACCCCAAACCCCTCAAGGACCAACACCAACACCACGGTCTGGACCACCACTGAGGCCCTCAGTACCACGGTACAACTGGATGACATCTCCGACTGGCAACTTGACCCACAGCAAATCCCACACCACGGGACTCCAGGACCCCTAAACCCCTCGAGGACCAACACCACCACCACGGGCTGGACCACCACTGAGGCTTTCAGTACAACGGAGGAACGCCTGGACATACACTGCACCTACACCCTACACACCCCACATCCCATACAAAAGATAGGGGGTCATTAAGACCACAAAAATAGACCTCCAATAGCACTATAGAGTTACCATGACCATGGACTCTTAATAAAAACTTTCCTCTAGCCACTTTACTAGCACTATGAGAGTTACCATGACCATGGACTCTCAATAATACTTTCCTTTAGTTAAAATATTCCTTCTTTTTTGGTTTCCTGGACTCAGGGTTACCATGACCATGGGCCTTGAAGAAAAGAAACAATAAAATAGAACCTAAATATAAAAAATAGAACAAAAAAACCCTTACCAACCCACCATCCTTCTAAAAAAATGCGTCTACACCCACCAACACCCCCAACGGACGAGAAACTTTTTTTCTCCAACTACTCTGGGGACCATGTCCTCGGCGACTCCCCCGCAGCGAGCGGAACCTAAGCAAATTGGGCCCTTCCATACACCAAGCAAGAAGAAAGTAGGAAATGGAGTGACTGGTCTCCTTCGGGACCTCCTGGGGCCCTGTTGGCAGACCGATCGGCCGAACCCTCCCAACCCCATACAAACAGGAGAGTCACGTACCGCGCTGGACAACTACCTACCCCAGTTTAGAATTGGATTGGCAGTGCGTTCAGTAGCGCGTGGGTGATCCTAGCGGGTTGGGGTTTAACATTGGAAGAGGGGCTTTGGATTTGGCGCTGCGGCTGGAGGATCGCATTGGCTATGTAATCCCTGGGGTGCCCAGATAATGTATGGCGGAGAAATTGATCCCACTGAATTTTCACTGGGGGACCTCTTACCCCGCCGTGCTAAGCCTGGACAACCGATCCATACTGTTTTACCTGGACTACGATACAATTCACTGTCTAGGGAGGATATACCTTTGGAAACGTTACGATCCTGGAAGGGAGTTACTCCACTGGTCACTATCACCCAAACCACTGAATTACCTTGGACCGAAATGGTAGGGATGGAGCATGGCTATCAACTATAATTCCTGGCAGACGTACAACAAAAAAGGCTAGAGGTTGATTTGCCTGATCCAAAAAAAACCCGATAGACTTCTTGCCACGTAGGACGGACCTCCTTAGGTGGATGTATGACAGCCAGGAAGAGGTCCATCCCTCTTGATCCCTGTCTGCCCAAACCTATGTGAGTTCAATGACTTACCACTCGACAGGGACACATGGCAACCAACTGAGGTCCGGACCTGCACAAGGTACGCAACTCGACGGTTTTGCCTGATCCTACGTTGAGTATACCCATACGGACCAGCTGGACTGTACTATACATGGTTGATTCAGAGTTAGGATCCTGGAAGGGAATAACTCCAGAAACATACACATGGTTGAAAACATCCAGGACCTAAACTGACGAACACGGAAGTAAATACATAGACAATATGGAGCTCAAAGGATCCGAGAGGGAGTAAACTCCTATGTTGTACTATGCCTTCTACATCCGTTGACACAGCGGACCTAGACATCTCTACCACACCACTCGATATGGACACATGGCAACCAACCAAGGACCAAACCTGTATAAGGGGCGCAACTCAAGGGATTTGCCTGATCCTAAATCGAGTCGACAGGCCTACCTTAACCATTCCTAAAAACTATACCTTACCCTAACCCTAACCCTAACCTTAACCATTTTACTAACCATACCTAACCCTAACCCTAAACCTTACCCTAACCTTAAACCTAACCCTAAACCTCTCTAAAAAATATACCTTACCCTAACCTTAACCCTAAACTTAACCATTTTACTAACCATACCTAACCCTAACCATTTTTCTAACCATACCTAACCTTAAACCTTACCCTACCCTAAACCTAACCTTAAACCACTCTAAAAAACTATACCCGACCCTAACCTCTACCCTAACCTTAACCATTTGACTAACTATACCTAACCCTAAAACCTACTCCACGGACAGACCACCTTTTAACCCTAATAATGGGTTAATCTACAAGTGGGCTACATGGGGCCTTCAACTTTGGCCGGCCGCGCCCAGACCCCTCTGGCCGACGCGCAAATGCTGTGGAGTGCAACCATCCCCTTCCCCCCTCGGTTTCCACGTGTCAGAGATGGAAGTGGATCAACCGCCTCAAAAATAGAAACCTAACCCCCCTCCGGTTTCCACGTGTCAGAGATGGAAGTGGATCAACCGACTCAAAACTAGAAACCAAACCTAAACCTTACCCTAACCCTAAACCTAACCCTAAACCACTCTAAAAAATATACCTTACCCTAACCTTAACCCTAAACTTAACCATTTTTCTAACCATACCTAACCCTAACCCCCACCCCAAGGACAGACGACTCTTTAACCCTAATTATGGGTTAATCTACAAGTGGGCACCATGGGGTCTACTACTTTGGCCGGCCGCGCCCAGACCCCTCCGGACCGCGCGCATATGATGTGGAGTGCACCCCCTCCCTTCCCCCCTCCGGTTTCCACGTGTCAGAGATGGAAGTGGATCAACCGACTCAAAACTAGAAACCAAACTAACCCTAACCCTAACCCTAACCCTAACCTAACCCTAACCCTAACCCTAACCCTAACCCTAACCTTCCCCCCCTCGGTTTCCACGTGTCAGAGATGGAAGTGGATCAACCGCCTCAAAAATAGAAACCTAACCCTAACCCTAACCCTAACCCTAACCCCCTAACCCTAACCCTAACCCTAACCCTAACCATAACCCTAAACCTTACCCTAACCTTAAACCTAAACCTAAACCTCTCTAAAAAATATACCTTACCCTAACCTTAACCCTAAACTTAACCATTTTACTAACCATACCTAACCCTAACCATTTTTCTAACCATACCTAACCTTAAACCTTACCCTACCCTAAACCTAACCTTAAACCACTCTAAAAAACTATACCCGACCCTAACCTCTACCCTAACCTTAACCATTTGACTAACTATACCTAACCCTAAAACCTACTCCACGGACAGACCACCTTTTAACCCTAATAATGGGTTAATCTACAAGTGGGCTACATGGGGCCTTCAACTTTGGCCGGCCGCGCCCAGACCCCTCTGGCCGACGCGCAAATGCTGTGGAGTGCAACCATCCCCTTCCCCCCTCGGTTTCCACGTGTCAGAGATGGAAGTGGATCAACCGCCTCAAAAATAGAAACCTAACCCTAACCCTAACCCTAACCCTAAACCCTAACCCTAACCCTAACCCTAACCCTAACCCTAAACCCTAACCCTAACCCTAAACCTAACCCTAACCCTAACCCTAAACCTAAACCTAACCCTAAACCTAACCCTAACCCTAACCCTAACCCTAACCCCTAACCCTAACCCTAACCCTAACCCTAACCCCTAACCCTAACCCCTAACCCTAACCCTAACCCTAACCCTAACCCTAACCCTAACCCCTAACCCTAACCCTAACCCTAACCCTAACCCTCCCAACCCCGCACAAACAGGAGACTCACGTACCGCGCTGGACGACTATCTACCCCAGTTTAGAACTGGATTGGCAGTATGTCCAGTAGCGCGTGTTTCATCCTTGGGGTTGGGGCAGCTAAAAGTGGGGCTTTGGGTATGGCGCTGCGCCTGGAGTATCGCCTTGGCCGTGTAACCCCTGGGGTGCCCAGATTATGTCTGGCGGAGAATTGGATCCCACTAAATTTTACTGGGGGACCCCTTACCCCGCCGCACTAAGCCTGGACAACCGATCCACATTTTTTTTACCTGGACTACGATCCTATTCACTGTCTAGGGAGGATATACCTCTGGAAGTGCTACGATCCTGGAAGGGAGTTATTCCATTGGTCACTATCACCCAAACCACTGAATTACCTGGGACCGAAATGGTAGGGATGGAACATGGCTATCAACTGTAACTCCTGGCAGACGTACAACACAAAGGCCAGAGGTTGTTTTGCCTGATCCAAAAAACCCCCGACAGACTTTCTGAAACATAGGACGGAACTCCTAAGGTGGATGTATGACAGCCGTGAAGAGGGCTTGCCTTCTGGGTTCTTATCTGCCCAAACCTATGGGAGTTCAATGACTTACCACTCGACAGGGACACATGGCAACCAACTGAGGTCCGGACCTGCACAAGGT
Organism: Salvelinus namaycush; assembly: GCF_016432855.1. NCBI lineage: Eukaryota > Metazoa > Chordata > Actinopteri > Salmoniformes > Salmonidae > Salvelinus > Salvelinus namaycush. The sequence goes on from NW_024058031.1 coordinate 109,023, forward strand.
ACGCAACTCGACGGTTTTGCCTGATCCTACGCCGAGTATACCCATACGGACCAGCTGGATTGGACTATACATGAGTTGATTCAGAGTTAGGATCCTGGAAGGGAATAACTACTGAATTACACACATGATTGAAAACATCCAGGACCTAAACTGACGAACACGGAAGTAAATACATAGACAACGTGGAGCTAAGAGAGAAGGATCCGAGGGGGAGTAAACTCCTAGGTTGTACTATGCTTTCTACATCCGTTGACATAGCGGACCTAGACATCTTGACCACACCACTCGATATGGACACATGGCAACCAACCGAGGACCAACCCTGCATAAGGGGCGCTACTCAAGGGATTTTGCCTGATCCTAAATCGAGTTGACAGACCTACCTAAACTTAACCATTCCTAAAACTATACCTTACCCTAACCCTAACCCTAAACTTAACCATTTTACTAACCATACCTAACCTTAACCCTAAACCTTACCCTAACCCTAAACCTAACCCTAAACCACTCTAAAAAATATACCTTACCCTAACCTTAACCCTAAACTTAACCATTTTTCTAACCATACCTAACCCTAACCCCCACCCCAAGGACAGACGACTCTTTAACCCTAATAATGGGTTAATCTACAAGTGGGCACCATGGGGTCTACTACTTTGGCCGGCCGCGCCCAGACCCCTCCGGACCGCGCGCATATGATGTGGAGTGCACCCCCTCCCTTCCCCCCTCCGGTTTCCACGTGTCAGAGATGGAAGTGGATCAACCGACTCAAAACTAGAAACCTAACCCTAACCCTAACCCTAACAAACCAAAAACCCAGGTAAGACCCCCACCCATACGACACCAACCCTACTACAAGCCTTACCAGGAAGGCTGAACCACTGTATATCTAAGATACAGGCATGGGAATACCAAAAAAGAACCACCCAAACGATTTATCTGGATTAAAACCTACAACAATCTTCCCCCACACAGGTAAGTATTAATATTGAACCCTACACCCTCCCCCGGGCAAGTATTCCCCTACTGGAGAAGTTACACCTACTTCGGGAGAGACACATCAATGGAAACAGCCCAAAAAGTTTTTCCGGACCCATATCTCCCATTTTCCCAAATGGACATGAACACGACAACACGGCAAAATCTACCGGACTTACAGGATCCCAAATGGACGCTAACGCGATGCTAGCTATACTCCGGTAAAAAGCACCAACTCTAGACGACAAGAAAAGCACCATCCCGAAGCGGGCCAAAGTGAAACTACCCCTCAGATACCCTACCTCTAACTACACCTTAATAAAGGAACAGGGTTCTAGCCCTCTAACACCACAAAAAGACCTAGAACACACGGCCACCATCTCTCTCTACACATCGCACTTCACTATTCTCATGACGTGACTTCAAAAGCGGGAAAATATCTCCACCACATTTGAAGGCTCATAACAAGACCTATGGGTCACCTAGAACCCCAACTATTGATTCATTATGTTCCTACGGATGTCTACTCTACCCTCAACCGTTCCTGTCACCACAGAACCTTATCTTGGGTTCTTTCCAGGCCCAAACTCTCAACTAGAGCAGACCGCTCCAAACGCTAACACACAAGTCTATGGCGACACAAAGGTCAAACACACCTTTTTCAAAGAGGGATCTATTATACTTCTACACATCACAGGAACTCCACATATGGCTCATCTTGACCCCTAAGACTTCTAGTCTTATCTAAAATTGACCTGGTACCTCTCGGACACCCACAACCTAAACAGCACCCCAAAAGCAAAGTGTCTACTTCTACCATACTATTCCCCATAGGAATCAACGATGGAGGCCTCCCCATCACTTAACAGACTCACAGACGCCGTATCCAAATTAAACAGCGATCTTATTGGACGAACCACTGCCATACCTCTCACATGGACACCGCATGCACACCTCATGCACCAATAGGATTGGAGCTACCTGACAAAAACCACGCCCCAGCTATTTCCTATAAAAAGAGGAGCATCCCTCAGTCTCAGTACCACTTGGTCGAAAAACACCTCTTTGAAGACACTTCACCTTGACTTGATGGAAGCTGGACCCCTACTAGTACACCTCATCCTGAAGGACCACCCCTGCTGAACGACTAGACCCCAGCTCCAGGCTACACCCCAAAGACCCCTCACCTTGACCAAGACTCCAACTGGTACCCTACACTCCAAACGAAGGTTTCATCTCCACTGAATGGTACTCCTACATCACCGGACCCTCATCCCAGAGAATCTACGCTCTTTTTGGCATTTTCTCGACGGACCTTCACAGACCTTCCAGACCATCGAACTTCAACCACACATATACCCACACACACACCCCATTTTTTCGGTCCAAAATACGGCCTTTTTTACCGTACTAGGACCTAGTGCACTTTTTTGCACTTTTTTCTCCTCCCTGCCACCTGATGAAGCCGAGCAAGGCAGAAACGCGTCGTGGCTGGGCTACCCCTAGACCCGTTGTGCAGCTGTAAGGAAGGCAGGTTCCACACGGACTTCGGGGGTACCTCCTTTTGGCTACTTATTTTTATTTGTACTTTTCTCTTACCCTTATTTTGAGTTTTACACAGGGACACACTACAATGGAAGATCTACGAGACAACGAGGACTCCGGGCACTCTGATGGCCACTCAGACCCCCTACTTCACCACAAAACGGGCCCAAAATTTTTTTTCGACGGGGCACAGATATCCACTTAGACCCTCTACACACTTTAAAAAGAGACGCACAGAGGGGCCAGCCGAAAAAAAGTTTCGACTGGCAACCAAGTCTCATTGCAGGAACGTCGACTTCGCCTTACACAGCGTTTCTCTTTTCCGGGCTTCAACGAATGGCACAACAGGCTCCCACCACTACATCTCCGACGACAGAGGACAACCCGGTCTCACCAATCCAAGACCATCCGGAACCTAGGATAAAAGAACCCCTTAAAACTAAGCGGCTAACCCCCACCATACCAGGGGACCCTGAGACCCGGTCATACCCTCACAAGGTTGACATAGGGAAGGGCTCCTTTTGGGCAACACAAACCCTACTAACCTTCCCCCACATCATACCCTGACCAGGGTGATTGAGGGAACGGAGCAGAGGCAGAGTGTTAAGGTGGCCTCTGAATTTTCATCTCCATCCCATACCCAGACCTGGGTGCTATGGAATGACAATCAGCAGGAACAGGTTATAACTCCGCAACCATCTACCTCCACATACTCTTCCTAGTCAACACCATCTAATCTCACCGGGACCCATGGACCAAGGATGGACCTCCTAAACCCCTCGAGGACCCACACCACCACCACGATCTGGACCACCACTGAGGCTTTCAGTACAACGGAGGTACGCCTGGACATACACTGCACCTACACCTTACACACCCCACATCCCATACAAAAGATAGGGGGTCATTAAGACCACAAAAATAGACCTCCAATAGCACTATAGAGTTACCATGACCATGGACTCTCAATAATACTTTCCTTTAGCCACTTTACTAGCACTATAGAGTTACCATGACCATGGACTCTCAATAAAACTTTCCTTTAACCACTTTAATAGCACTATAGAGTTACCATGACCATGGACTCTCAATAATACTTTCCTTTAGCCACTTTAATAGCACTATAGAGTTACCATGACCATGGACTCTCAATAATACTCTCCTTTAGCCACTTTAATAGCACTATAGAGTTACCATGACCATGGACTCTCAATAAAACTTTCCTTTAGCCACTTTAATAGCACTATAGAGTTACCATGACCATGGACTCTCAATAAAACTTTCCTTTAGCCACTTTAATAGCACTATAGAGTTACCATGACCATGGACTCTCAATAATACTTTCCTTTAGCCACTTTAATAGCACTATAGAGTTACCATGACCATGGACTCTCAATAATAATTTCCTTTAGCCACTTTAATAGCACTATAGAGTTACCATGACCATGGACTCTCAATAATACTTTCCTTTAGCCACTTTAATAGCACTATAGAGTTACCATGACCATGGACTCTCAATAATACTTTCCTTATTCCTTTTCTTTTTTGGTTTCTTGAACTTGGGGCTACCATGACCATGGGCCTTGATGAAAAGAAACAATAAAATAGAACTAAATCAAAACCAAAAAAAACCCTTACCAACCCACCATCCTTCCAAATTACCTCTCTTCTACACCCACCAGCACCCCCAACGGACGAGAACCTTTTTTCTCCAACAACTCTGGGGACCCCGACCTTGGCGACTCACCCGCGGCGAGTACACCCTAAGCAATTAGGCCCGGCCATACACCAAGAAAGAAGACAGGAGGAAATGGCTAGATTGGACTCCTCGGGACCCCTCGGGGTCCTGTTGGCAGACCTAACGGCACAACCCTCCCAACCCCGCACAAACAGGAGACTCACGTACCGCGCTGGACGACTATCTACCCCAGTTTAGAACTGGATTGGCAGTATGTCCAGTAGCGCGTGTTTCATCCTTGGGGTTGGGGCAGCTAAAAGTGGGGCTTTGGGTATGGCGCTGCGCCTGGAGTATCGCCTTGGCCGTGTAACCCCTGGGGTGCCCAGATTATGTCTGGCGGAGAATTGGATCCCACTAATTTTCACTGGGGGACCCCTTACCCCGCCGCACTAAGCCTGGACAACCGATCCACACTTTTTTACCTGGACTACGATCAAATTCACTGTCTAGGGAGGATATACCTCTGGAAACGCTACGATCCTGGAAGGGAGTTATTCCACTGGTCACTATCACCCGAACCTCTGAATTACCAAGGACTGAAATGGTAGGGATGGAGCATGGCTATCAACTGGAACTCCTGGCAGACGTACAAACACAAAGGCCAGAGGTTGTTTTGCCTGATCCAAAAAAAACCCGATAGACTTCATGATACGTAGGACGGAACTCCTAAGGTGGATGTATGACAGCCGTGAAGAGGGCTTGCCTTCTGGGTTCTTATCTACCCAAACCTATGGGAGTTCAATGACTTACCACTCGACAGGGACACATGGCAACCAACTGAGGTCCGGACCTGCACAAGGTACGCAACTCGACGGTTTTGCCTGATCCTACGTTGAGTATACCCATACGGACCAGCTGGATTGGACTATACATGGGTTGATTCAGAGTTAGGATCCTGGAAGGGAATAACCCCTGAATTACACACATGATTGAAAACATCCAGGACCTAAACTGACGAACACGGAAGCAAATACATAGACAACATGGAGCTAAAAGAAGGATCCGAGGGGGAGTAAACTCCTAGGTTGTACTATGCTTTCCACATCCGTTGACAAAGCGGACCTAGACATCTTGACCACACCACTCGATATGGACACATGGCAACCAACCGAGGACCAAACCTGCACAAGGGGCGCAACTCAAGGGATTTTGCCTGATCCTAAATCGAGTTGACAGACCTACCTAAACTTTATCATTCTAAAAACTATACCTTACCCCAACCCTAACCCTAACCTTAACCATCCTAAAACCCATACCTAACCTTAACCCTAACCCTAACCCTTACCCTAACCCTAACCCTAACCCTAAACCACTCTAAAAAATATACCTTACCCTAACCTTAACCCTAACCCTAACCATTTTACTAACCATACCTAACCCTAACCTCTACCCTACGGACAGACGACTCTTTAACCCAAGTAATGGGTTAATCTACAAGTGGGCACCATGGGGCCTACGACTTTGGCCGGCCGCGCCCAGACCCCTCCGGACCGCGCGCACATGTGTGGAGTGCACCCCCTCCCTTCCCCCCTCCGGTTTCCACGTGTCAGAGATGGAAGTGGATCAACCGACTCAAAACTAGAAACCTAACCCTAACCCTAACCCTAACCCTATAACCCTAACCCTAACCCTAACCCTAAACCCTAACCCTAACCTAACCCTAACCCTAACCCTAACCCTCTTTTTGCCACAACGTCCGGATATTTTTCTGACACTTTTTCTGACACACATATTCTGACCAAATAACTATTCATAAACATAACTAAAAAAGACATGTTGTATAGGAAATGATAGATACACTAGTTCTTAATGCAATCGCCGTGTTAGAATTCTAAAAATAACTTCATTACGACATCCAGCTTAGGTATAGCGAGAGAGTACCCAAAAGCTGGGCGCAAATGACTAGCACAACATGTTCGACAGATATATGAAATAGCATCATAAAATGGGTCCTACTTTTGCTGATCTTTCATCAGAATGTTGTACAAGGGGTCCTTTGTCGGGAACAATCGTTGTTTGGATTTAGAACGGCCTTTTTCCCTCTCGATTTAGCAAGCACACTTGCTAAGTGGCGCGAATCTCTCCTTCGTCAACAAAGTCAGAGAACGGAACACGGCAAAACTCCCGAAAAAATTTCAATAATCTGATTAAACTATATTGAAAAAACATACTTTACGATGATATTGTCACATGTATCAAATAAAATCAAAGCCGGAGATATTAGTCGTCCATAACGACAGCTTATCAGAAGGCAAATCCAGGTCCCTTGACGCGCTCTCCAGAAAACAGGAAACTGGTGACACGTCATACAAAGAGCATTTATTCGAGCCACGATCAAGTTACACACTCCATTTCTTCTCTCACTGCTTGTCGACATTTAGTGGAAGACGTATGAAGTGCATCTAAACGAATAAATATCAAGGACTTTAATAGGCAGGCCCTAGAAGAGAGCATCGATTTCAGATTTTCCACTTCCTGTCAGGAAGTTTGCTGCAAAAGGAGTTCTGTTTTACTCACAGATATAATTCAAATGGTTTTAGAAACTAGAGAGCGTTTTCACACTAGCCCAAACAGGTTAACCTGTTTGGGCAGCAGGGGCAGTATTGAGTAGCCGGATAAAAGGTGCCCATTTCAAACGGCCTCGTACTCAATTCTTGCTCGTACAATATGCATATTATTATTACTATTGGATAGAAAACATTTGGGACTTACGTACAGCGCTGGACGACTATCTACCCCAGTTTAGAATTGGATTGGCAGTATGTCCAGTAGCGCGTGGCTCTCCCTAGCGAGTTGGGGTACCTTAGGGAGTATGCTATACAATAAATATGTTATCAGACTGTCATCTGATGAATTTGTTTCTTGGTTAGTGGCTATTTATATCTTCATTTGGTCGAATTTGTGATAGCACCTGATGGAGTAAGAAACTGATGGAGTTAGAAAAGTCGTGTCATTTGCTAACGTGGTTAGCTAATAGATTTACATATTTTGTCTTCCCTGTAAAACATTTTAAAAATCGGACATGTTGGTTTGATTCACAAGAAGTTTATCTTTCATCTGGTGTCTTGGACTTGTTAATGTGTGAAAGTTAAATATTTTTAAAAACTAGCTTTTGAATGTCGCGCCCTGCACTTTGAGCTGGATGTTGTCATAGTGTGGGCGGTGTCGGGCTTGCAGCCCAAACAGGTTAACTTCTTGCCACTATAGGGGGTGCTGTTTCGCATTAGCATAATTTGCTCTCCAGATTAAACTGCCTAGTACTCAATTCTTGCTCGTACAATATGCATATTATTGTTATTATTGGATAGAAAACACTCTCTAGTTTCTATAGCCGTTTGAATTATGTCTCTGAGTGGAACAGAACTCATTCTACAGCACTTTTCCTGATAGGGAGTGAGATTTCAGAAATGTTGGCCTCTGGTCCCAGGTCAGTTTTAAAGTCCCTGTAAATCCTATGAGGATACAAACACTGCCCACGCCTTCCTCTAGATGTCAGTAAGTGGTGACAATTTGAATGGAGTCGATTGCGCAATCAGGGCCTGTATAAAACACCAAAGACCGGATGTACCGTTCTTTTGCTCCCTGCGCCTGACGCACGATGGACGTTGGACCTGCTTCTTTCCAAGCTGTTGTTTAGCCAGTAATATATCGCCGGTCATGTTTTTACTCGTTATAGGTGTTAAAAACATCATAAGGTAGTTAATTTAAACCGTTTTATAGCAATTTATATCCGTTTAGTGCGATTTTGAGGCAATTCTTTGTGACGCCCTTCCAAGATCTGGGCACTTTTCCTGTACATACCGAACGTTAGTGGGCATTTCGACGGGACAACAGGACATCTTTCGACCAACAGAAGATTAGACCCAAGAAAGGATACATTGCCCAAGATTCTGATGGAAGATCACCTCATAGTAAGAAATATTTAAGATGATAAATCGTTGTTCTGTCGAAAAATGTTAAACGCATATTCCGCCATTTTGTTTGGTATAGCTTCGCTTGGCGAACCCTGTATTGCACAGTAAGGATAATTTTAGAAATGTAATTCAGCGATTGCATTAAGAACTAATTTGTCTTTCGATAGCTGTCCAACTTATATTTTTTTAGTCAAGTTTATGAATAGTTATCCATGAGACAAGATCACTGTGAAAGATGGCGCCCGACATTTTCAGGCTAGTTTTGCTAGTATTGTCATTGTATAACCACGTTTTTTTGTGGCTAAATATGCACATTTTCGAACAAACTCTATATGTATGTTGTAATATGATGTTACAGGAGTGTCATCGGAAGAATTCTGAGAAGGTTAGTGAAAAAATTAATATATTTTGGCGATGATAACGATATCGCTCTCTTTGGCTTGAATCAATGCTCGGGTAACGTTTGCATATGTGGTATGCTAATATAACGATTTATTGTGTTTTCGCTGTAAAACACTTAGAAAATCTGAAATATTGTCTGAATTCACAAGATCTGTGTCTTTCCATTGCTGTGAGCTGTGTATTTTTAAGAAATGTTTTATGATTAGTAATTAGGTAATACACGTTGCTCTCTGTATTTATTCTAGTCGAGTTGTGATGGTGGGTGCAATTGTAAACTATGATTTATACCTGAAATATGCACATTTTTCTAACAAAACCTATCCTATACAATAAATATGTTATCAGACTGTCATCTGATGAGGTTTTTTCTTGGTTAGTGGCTATCAATATCTTTATTTGGCCGAATTGGTGATAGCACCTGATGGAGTAAGAAACTGATGGAGTTAGAAAAGTGGTGTCTTTTGCTAACGGGGTTAGCTAATAGATTTACATATTTTGTCTTCCCTGTAAAACATTTTAAAAATCTGAAATGGTGGCTTTATTCACAAGATCTGTATCTTTCATTTGGTGTCTTGGACTTGTGATTTAATGATATTTAGATGCTACTATTTAATTGTGACGCTATGCTAGCGATGCTAATCAGTGTGGGGGGGGGTGGGGGGTGATCCCGGATCCGGGGTTGAGGTTCGGTAAAAGTTAATCTTTGCAAAATTTTCAAATAAACCCACTCCTAAACTACCCATTGAACAACAATATTATAGACAACTTTCACACATTCAAAATCCACATGCACAAACCTCCAGTCCTATCTCACAACTCATGACCATTCAAAGCACCAATATTGTCTATGCCATAACATGCACACTATGCCATAACATCTATATAGGAGAAACCGGTCACACAGTTTTAACACGCCTCAAACAGCACCTCTACACAATTGGAAAAAACATATTACAAACACACCTGGTCCAACATTTCCAAATCCACCCAACAACCTCCCTCCGCATTACCGGTCTGGAGACGAAATCCTCCTGGAATACAGGCCAGAGAAAAATGGCCGAATCCAGGTGGATTTCAAAACTGAATACTTTGGATCCACTGGGAATGAATATGAAAGAATAACAGAAAACACTAACAGTGGGAGGGGGTGGGGGCCTAATGAAGAGAGCTGGAGGGGCCACGGAACAAGGAGGAAGCTCATAAACTTTATTTAAATAAGCATTTGATTGCTCAACCTGGTGATCTCTTTTTTGTATTTTGTACTGAATTTTATTATACTATACATTTTAGCATGCATGTGATCCCTTAATTTTCAGAGGTGGATTTCTAATTATTTACTAGATTATTTATTTAATTATTGTAACGGCTTTCCTCCTCCTCTTCATCCGAAGAGGAGGAGCAGGGATTGAACCAAAATGCAGCGTTTGAATTCGACATATTATTTATTTACAAAACGGAAAAACAACTACACTTGAATAATTAACAAAACAAATAAACGATGTAGACAGACCTGGACGACGAACTTACATTAAACACGAAGAACGCATGAACAGGAAAACTGACTACATAAAAGAACGAACGTACAAACAAACCGAGACAGTCCCGTGTGGCGCGACAAACACAGACACAGGAGACAACCACCCACAAACAAACAATGTGACACCACCTACCTTAATATGATTCTCAATCAGAGGAGATGAAAACCACCTGCCTCTAATTGAGAACCATATTAGGTACCCATTAACCAACATAGAAACAGAAAACATAGACTGCCCACCCAAACTCACGTCCTGACCAACTAACACATACAAAAACTAACAGAAAACAGGTCAGGAACGTGACATAACCCCCCCCTTAAGGTGCGAACTCCGGGCGCACCAGCACAAAGTCTAGGGGAGGGTCAGGGTGGGCATCTGACCACGGTGGTGGCTCAGGCTCTGGGCGAGGTCCCCACCCCACCATAGTCAATCCCAGCTTACTTCTCCCCCTCAGAATGACCACCCTCCTATTCCACCCACCTAATATAAGAGGCAACACAAAAATAAGGGACAGCTCCGGGACAAGGTAGCTCAGGACAGAGAGGTAGGTCAGGATAGAGAGGTAGCTCAAGATAGAGAGGTAGCTCAGGATAGAGAGGTAGCTCAGGATAGAGGGGCAACTCCGGACTGAAGGGCAGCTCCGGACAGAGAGACAGCTCTGGACTGAGTGGCAGTTCTGGATACATGGCAGCTCTGGACGCTCATGACTAGCTGACGGCTCTGGACGCTCCTGGCTGGCTGACGGCTCTGGACGCTCATGGCTGGCTGACGGCTCTGGACGCTCATGGCTGGCTGACGGCTCTGGACGCTCATGGCTGGCTGACGGCTCTGGACGCTCATGGCTGGCTGACGGCTCTGGACGCTCATGGCTCGCTGACGGCTCTGGCAGATCCTGTCTGTTTGGCGGCTCTGGCAGATCCTGTCTGGTTGGCGGCTCTGGCAGATCCTGTCTGGTTGGCGGCTCTGGCAGATCCTGTCTGGTTGGCGGCTCTGGCAGATCCTGTCTGGTTGGCGGCTCTGGCAGATCCTGACTGACGAATGGCTCTAGCGGCTCCTGACTGACTAACGGCTCTGACGGCTCGGGACAGACGGGCGGCTCTAATGGCTCGGGACAGACGGATGGCTCAGACGGCACTGGGCAGACGGATGGCTCAGATAGCGCTGGGGAGACGGCTGGCACAGATGGCGCTGGGGAGACGGATGGCTCAGATAGCGCTGGGGAGACGGCTGGCACAGATGGCGCTGGGGAGACGGATGGCTCAGATGACGCTAGGGAGATGGATGGCTCTGGCCGGATGAGGCGCACTGTAGGCCTGGTGCGTGGTGCCGGAACTGGAGGCACCGGGCTAAGGACACGCACCTTCATGCTAGTGCGGGGAGCAGGGACAGGGCACACTGGACTCTCAAAGCGTACTATTTGCCTGGTGCGTGGTACCGGCACTGGTGGCACCGGGCTGAGGGCACGCACATCAGGACGAGTACAGGGAGAAGGAACAGTGTGTACAGGGCTCTGGAGACGCACAGGTGGCTTAGTGCGTGGTGCCGGAACTGGAGGCACTGGGCTGGAGACACGCACCATAGGAAGAGTGCGTGGAGGAGGAACAGGGCTCTGAAAACGCACTGGAAGCCTGGTGCGTGGTGTGGGCACTGGTGGTACTGGGCTGGGGCGGGGAGGTAGCGCCGGAAATACCGGACCGTGCAAGCGTACTGGCTCCCTTGAGCATTGAGCCTGCCCAACCTTACCTGGTTGAATGCTCCCCGTCGCCCGACCAGTGCGGGGAGGTGGAATAACCCGCACCGGGCTATGTAGGCGAACCGGGGACACCATGCGTAAGGCTGGTGCCATGTAAGCCGGCCCGAGGAGACGCACTGGAGACCAGACGCGTTGAGCCGGCATCATGGCACCTGGCTCAATGCCCAATCTAGCCCTACCAGTGCGGGGAGGTGGAATAACCCGCACCGGGCTATGCACACGTACAGGAGACATCGTGCGCTCTACTGCGTAACACGGCATCTGCCCGTACTCCCGCTCTCCACGGTTAGCCTGGGAAGTGGGCGCAGGTCTCCTACCTGCCCTTGGCCCACTACCTCTTAGCCCCCTCCAAGAAATTTTTGGGGTTTCTTCACGGGCCTCCGTGCTAGCCGCGTACCTTCATAAATCCGGTCTCTCTCTCCCGTTGCCTCCGCTCTCCTAATCGCCTCCAGCTGTTCCCATGGAAGGCGATCTCTTCCAGCTCGGATCTCCTCCCATGTGTAGCAACCTTTTCCATTTAACACGTCCTCCCATGTCCACTGCTCGAACTCACGCTGCTTGGTTCTGGATCGGTGGGTGGTTCTGTAACGGCTTTCCTCCTCCTCTTCATCCGAAGAGGAGGAGCAGGGATTGAACCAAAATGCAGCGTTTGAATTCGACATATTATTTATTTACAAAACGGAAAAACAACTACACTTGAATAATTAACAAAACAAATAAACGATGTAGACAGACCTGGACGACGAACTTACATTAAACACGAAGAACGCATGAACAGGAAAACTGACTACATAAAAGAACGAACGTACAAACAAACCGAGACAGTCCCGTGTGGCGCGACAAACACAGACACAGGAGACAACCACCCACAAACAAACAATGTGACACCACCTACCTTAATATGATTCTCAATCAGAGGAGATGAAAACCACCTGCCTCTAATTGAGAACCATATTAGGTACCCATTAACCAACATAGAAACAGAAAACATAGACTGCCCACCCAAACTCACGTCCTGACCAACTAACACATACAAAAACTAACAGAAAACAGGTCAGGAACGTGACAATTATTATATTTTTTAATTGTCTAACTGATCCGGTATGCATGTTTTAATGTGATTTTATATGAAATTTGGTTTAGGGTTAAACCTTTTACTCCCAGGTTGTGTTTGATGATTGTCTTCCTTCTGCTTTTGAACTGTTGTGGGTGAACCCTCGGAGCTCTCAGCCTCCCATGTCCTCCCACTTTCTCCAGACCGGTCAGAGGTGCAATAGGCCCGTGCAACCCAAGGTTTGACACCAATACAAAAAAAAAAACTCTTAAACCTAAACCTAACCCCTAACCCCTAACCCTAACCCCTAACCCCTAACCCCTAACCCTAACCCCTAACCCTAACCCTAACCCTAACCCTAGATATACTGTCTCTATTATATTATGACAGACCAGCTAGAGCAACTGTCTCAATTATATTATGACAGACCAGCTAGATCTACTGTCTCTATTATATTATGAGAGATCAGCTAGGTCTACTATCTCTATTATATTATGACAGACCAGCTAGATCTGCTGTCTCAATTATTTTATGACAGACCAGCTAGATCTACTGTCTCTATTATATTATGACAGACCAGCTAGAACTACTGTCTCTATTATATTATGACAGACCAGCTAGATATGTCTATTATATATTATGACAGACCAGCTAGATCTCCTGTCTCTATTATATTATGACAAAACAGCTAAATATACTGTCTCTATTTTACTATGAAAGACGAGCTAGATTTACTGTCTCTATTATATTATGACAGACCAACTAGATCTACAGTCTCAATTATATTATAGCAGACCAGCTAAATCTACTATCTCAATTATATTACGAAAGACCAGCTAGATGTACTGTCTCTAGTATATTATGACAGACCAGCTAGATCTACTGTGTCTACTATATTATGACAGACCATCTACATCTACAGTCTCTAATAAATTATGACAGACCAGCTAGATCTACTGTCTCTTTTATATTTTGCCAGATCAGCTAGATCTACTTTCTCTACTATTTTATGACAGACCAGCTAGATCTATTATCTCTATTATATTATGACAGATCAGCTACATCTAATGTCTCTATTATTTTACGGCAGACCAGCTAGATCTAATGTCTCTACTATATTATGACAGATCAAATAGATCTACTGTCTCTTCTATTTTATGACAGACAAGCTAGATCTTTTATATGTTTTACATTATGACAGACCAGCTACATATACTATCTTTATTATATTACAACAGACCAGCGTTATCTACTGTCTCTGTTATATTACGATAGACCAGCTAGATCTACAGTCTCAATTATTTTATGACAGACCAGCTACATCTACTGTCTCAATTATTGTATGACAGACCAGCTAGATCTACTGTCTCTATTATATTATGACAGACCTGCTAGATCTACTGTCTCATTTATATTATGACAGACCAGCTAGATCTACTGTCTCTTTTATATTTTCACAGCTCAGCAAGATCTACTGTCTCTACTATATTATGACATACCACATACATCTACAGTCTCTAATAAATTATGACAGACAAGCTAGATCTACTGTCTCTTTTATATTATGAAAGACCAGCTAGATCTATTATCTCTACTATTTTATGACAGACCAGCTAGATCTACTGTCTCAATTATTGTATGACAGACCATCTACATCTACAGTCTCTAATAAATTATTATAGACCTGCTAGATCTACTGTCTCATTTAAATTATGACAGACCAACTATATCTACTGTCTCAATTATATTATGACAGACCAGCTACATCTACTGTATTTATTATATTACGACAGACCAGCTAAATCTAATGTCTCAATCATATTACGACAGACCAGCTAAATCTAATGTCTCAATTATATTATGACAGACCAGCTACATCTACTGTATTTATTATATTATGACAGACCAGCTATATCTATTCTCTCTATTATATTACGACAGACCAACTAAATATAATGTCTCAATTATATTATGACAGACCAGCTACATCTACTGTATTTATTATATTACGGCAGACCAGCTATATCTATTCTCTCTATTATATTACGACAGACCAGCTAGATCTAATGGCTCTATTATATTATGACAGACC
Source organism: Salvelinus namaycush (assembly GCF_016432855.1). Taxonomy (NCBI): domain Eukaryota; kingdom Metazoa; phylum Chordata; class Actinopteri; order Salmoniformes; family Salmonidae; genus Salvelinus; species Salvelinus namaycush. The sequence goes on from NW_024058031.1 coordinate 124,037, forward strand.
AGCTATATCTACTGTCTCTACTATATTATGACAGCTTAGATAGATCTACTGTCTCTATTATATTACGGCAGACCAGCTAGATCTACTGTCTCTATTTTATTACGGCAGACCAGCTAGATCTACTGTCTCTATTATATTACGGCAGACCAGCTAGATCTACTGTCTCTAATATATTACGGCAGACCAGCTAGATCTACTGTCTCTATTATACTACGAAAGACTAGCTAGATTTACTGTCTCTAGGAGATTATGACAGACCAGCTACATCTACTGTCTCTATTATATTTTGACAGACCGGCTAGATCTACTGTCTCTATTATATTTTGACAGACCATCTAGATCTACTGTCTCTATTATATTATGACAGACCAGCTAAATCTACTGTCTCCATTATATTACGGCAGACCAGATATATCTACTGTCTCTATTATATTACAACAGACCAGCGTTATCTACTGTCTCTGTTATATTACGATAGACCAGCTAGATCTACAGTCTCAATTATTTTATGACAGACCAGCTACATCTACTGTCTCAATTATTGTATGACAGACCAGCTAGATCTACTGTCTCTATTATATTATGACAGACCTGCTAGATCTACTGTCTCATTTATATTATGACAGACCAGCTAGATCTACTGTCTCTTTTATATTTTCACAGATCAGCAAGATCTACTGTCTCTACTATATTATGACATACCACATACATCTACAGTCTCTAATAAATTATGACAGACAAGCTAGATCTACTGTCTCTTTTATATTATGAAAGACCAGCTAGATCTATTATCTCTACTATTTTATGACAGACCAGCTAGATCTACTGTCTCAATTATTGTATGACAGACCATCTACATCTACAGTCTCTAATAAATTATTATAGACCTGCTAGATCTACTGTCTCATTTAAATTATGACAGACCAACTATATCTACTGTCTCAATTATATTATGACAGACCAGCTACATCTACTGTATTTATTATATTACGACAGACCAGCTAAATCTAATGTCTCAATCATATTACGACAGACCAGCTAAATCTAATGTCTCAATTATATTATGACAGACCAGCTACATCTACTGTATTTATTATATTATGACAGACCAGCTATATCTATTCTCTCTATTATATTACGACAGACCAGCTAAATATAATGTCTCAATTATATTATGACAGACCAGCTACATCTACTGTATTTATTATATTACGGCAGACCAGCTATATCTATTCTCTCTATTATATTACGACAGACCAGCTAGATCTACTGTCTCAATTATATTATGACAGACCAGCTAGTTCTACTGTATTTATTATATTATGACAGACCAGCTATATCTACTGTCTCTACTATATTATGACAGCTTAGATAGATCTACTGTCTCTATTATATTACGGCAGACCAGCTAGATCTACTGTCTCTATTTTATTACGGCAGACCAGCTAGATCTACTGTCTCTATTATATTACGGCAGACCAGCTAGATCTACTGTCTCTAATATATTACGGCAGACCAGCTAGATCTACTGTCTCTATTATACTACGAAAGACTAGCTAGATTTACTGTCTCTAGGAGATTATGACAGACCAGCTACATCTACTGTCTCTATTATATTTTGACAGACCGGCTAGATCTACTGTCTCTATTATATTTTGACAGACCATCTAGATCTACTGTCTCTATTATATTACGGCAGACCAGATATATCTACTGTCTCTATTATATTATGACAGACCAGCTAGATCTACATTCTCAATTAACTTATGACAACCAGGCTAGATCTACTGTCTCTATTATATTATGACAGACCTGCTAGATCTACTGACTCAATTATATTATAGCAGACCAGCTAAATCTACTGTCTCAATTAAATTATGAGAGACCAGCTAGATTTACTGTATGTAGTATATTATGACAGACCAGCTACATCTACTGGGTCTACTATATTATGACAGACCAGCTAGATCAATTATCTCTATTATATTATGACAGACCAGCTAAATCTACTGTATTTATTATATTATGACAGACCAGCTAGATCTACTGTCTCTATTATATTATGGCTGACCAGCTAGATCTACTGTCTCTACTATATTATGAAAGCTTAGCTACATCTGCTGTATCTATTATATTATGACAGACCAGCTAGAACTATTGTCTCTATTCTATTATGACAGACCAGCAAGATATAAAGTATTTTATTTTATGACAGACCGGCTAGATCTACTGTCTCTATTATATTATGACAGACCAGCTAGATATACTGCCTCTATTAAAATACGAAAGACCAGCTAGATTTACTGTCTCTATTATATTATAACATACCAGGTAGATCTACTGCCTCTTTTATATTATGACAGACCAGCTAGATCTACAGTCTCAATTATATTATAGCAGACCAGCTAAATCTACTGTCTCAATTATATTATGAAAGACCAGCAAGATTTACTGTCTGTAGTATATTATGACAGACCAGCTAGATCTACTGTGTCTACTATATTATGACAGACCAGCTTGATCTATTATCTCTATTATATTATGACAGACCAGCTAGATCTAATGTGTCTATTATATTACATCAGAACTGCTAGATATACTGTCTCTACTATATTATGACAGCTTAGCTACATCTACTGTCTCTATTATATTATGACAGACCAGCTAGAACTACTGTCTCTATTATATTATGACAGACCAGCTAGATATACTGTCTATTATATATTATGACAGGACAGCTAGATCTACTGTCTCTATTATATTATGACAGACCAGCTAAATCTACTGTCTCCATTATATTGCGAAATACCAGCTAGATTTACTGTCGCTAGTATATTACGACAGACCAGCTAGATCTACTTTGTCTACTTGTTTGTGACAGGCCAGCTACATCTACTGTCTCAATTATATTACAACATTCTAGCTATATCTACTGTCTCTATTATATTACTACAGACCAGCTAGAACAACTGTCTCTAATATATTATAATAGACCTGCTAGATCTACTGTCTCTATTATATTATGACAGACCAGCTAGATCTACATTCTCAATTATATTATGACAACCAGGCTAGATCTACTGTCTCTATTATATTATGACAGACCTGCTAGATCTACTGACTTAATTATGTTATGACAGACCAGCTACATCTACTGTCTTTACTATTTTACGACAGACCAGGCTAGATCTACTGTCTCAATTATTTAATGACAGACCAGCTACATCTACTGTCTCAATTATATTATGGCAGACCAGCTAGATCTACTGTCTCAATTATATTATGGCAGACCAGCTAGATCTACTCCCTCAATTATACTACGAAATACCAGCTAGATTTACTGTCTCTATTATCTTATGATAGACCAGCTAGATCTATTGTCTCAATTATATTATGGCTGACCAGCTAGATCTACTGTCTCAATGTTATTGTTAAAGAACAGCTAAATGTCCTGTCTGTAGTAAATTATGACAGACCAGCTTGATCTACTGTCTCTTCTATATTATGACAGACCAGCTACATCTACTGTCTCTATTATATTTTGACAGACCGGCTAGATCTACTGTCTCTATTATATTATGACAGACCAGCTAGATCTATTATCTCTAATATATTTTTGACAGACCAGCTACATCTACTGTGTCTATTATGTTACGACTGACCAGCTAGATCTACTGTCTATTATTTTACGGCAGACCAGCTAGATCTACTGTCTCTACTATATTATGACAGACCAGCTTGATCTACTGTCTCTATTATACTATGAAATACCAGCTAGATTTACTGTCTCTAGTATATTATGACAGACTATCTACATAAACAGTCTCTAATATATTATGACAGACCATCTAGATCTCCTATCTAAATTATATAATGGCAGATTAGCTAAGTATACTGTCTCATTTATAATACGAAAGACCAGCTAGATTTACTGTCTCTATTAAATTATGACAGACCAGCTAGATCTATTATCTCTATTATATTTTGACAGTCCAGCTACATCTACTGTCTATATCATATTATGACAGACCAACAAGATCTACTGTCTCAATTATATTATGACAGACCATCTAGATCTACTATCTTAATTATATTATGACAGACCAGCTACATCTACTGTCTTTATTATATTATTACAGACCTGCTAGATCTACTGTCTCATTTATATTATGACAGAGCAGATAGATCTACTGTCTCTATTATATAACGGCAGACCAGCTAGATCTACTGTCTCTACTATTTTATGACAGACCAGCTAGATCTATTATCTCTATTATATTATGACAGACCAGCTACATCTACTGTCTTTATTATATTACGAATGACCAGCTACATCTAGTCTTTATTATATTATGACAGACCTGCTAGATCTACTTTTCTCTATTATAGTATGACAGACCAGCTAGATCTACTGCCTCTTTTATATTATGACAGACCAGCTATATCTACTGTCTCAATAATATTATGGCAGACCAGCTTGATCTACTGTCTCAATTTTATTAGGAAAGAGCAGCTACATTTCCAGTCTTTAGTAAATTATGACAGACCAGCTTGATCTACTGTCTCTTCTATTTTACGACAGACAAGCTACATCTAATGTCTTTATTACATTATGACAGACCTGCTAGATCTACTGTCTCTATTATATTATGACATACCAGCTAGATATACTGTCTCTATTATATTATGACAGACAAGCTAGATCTACTGTCTTAATTATATTATGGCAGACCAGCTAGATCTACTCTCTCAACTATACTACGAAAGACTAGCTAGATTTACTGTCTCTATTATATTATGACAGACCAGCTAGATCTACTGTCTCAATTATATTTTGACAGACCAGCTGTATCTACTGTCTCAATTATATTATGACAGACAAGCTATATCTACTGTCTCTACTATATTATGACAGACCAGCTAGATCTACTCTCTCAATTATACTACGAAAGACTAGCTAGATTTACTGTCTCTATTATATTATGACAGACCAGCTAGATCTACTGTCTCAATTATATTATGACAGACCAGCTACATCTACTGTCTTTATTATATTATTACAGACCTGCTAGATCTACTGTCTCATTTATATTATGACAGAGCAGATAGATCTACTGTCTCTATTATATAACGGCAGACCAGCTAGATCTACTGTCTCTACTATTTTATGACAGACCAGCTAGATCTATTATCTATATTATATTATGACAGACCAGCTACATCTACTGTCTTTATTATATTACGAATGACCAGCTACATCTAGTCTTTATTATATTATGACAGACCAGCTAGATCTACTGCCTCTTTTATGTAATGACAGACCAGCTATATCTACTGTCTCAATAATATTATGGCAGACCAGCTTGATCTACTGTCTCAATTTTATTAGGAAAGAGCAGCTACATTTCCAGTCTTTAGTAAATTATGACAGACCAGCTTGATCTACTGTCTCTTCTATTTTACGACAGACAAGCTACATCTAATGTCTTTATTACATTATGACAGACCTGCTAGATCTACTGTCTCTATTATATTATGACATACCAGCTAGCTATACTGTCTCTATTATATTATGACAGACAAGATAGATCTACTGTCTTAATTATATTATGGCAGACCAGCTAGATCTACTCTCTCAACTATACTACGAAAGACTAGCTAGATTTACTGTCTCTATTATATTATGACAGACCAGCTAGATCTACTGTCTCAATTATATTTTGACAGACCAGCTGTATCTACTGTCTCAATTATATTATGACAGACAAGCTATATCTACTGTCTCTACTATATTATGACAGACCAGCTAGATCTACTCTCTCAATTATACTACGAAAGACTAGCTAGATTTACTGTCTCTATTATATTATGACAGACCAGCTAGATCTACTGTCTCAATTATATTTTGACAGACCAGCTGTATCTACTGTCTCAATTATATTATGACAGACCAGCTAGATCTATTATCTCTATTATATTACGACAGACCAGCTATATCTATTGTCTCTATTTTATTACGGCAGACCAGCTAGATCTACTGTCTATTATTTTACGGCAGACCAGCTAGATCTACTGTCTCTACTATATTATGACAGACCAGCTTGATCTACTGTCTCTATTATATTTTGACAGACCATCTAGATCTACTGTCTCTATTATATTACGGCAGACCAGCTAGATCTACTGTCTCTATTATATTACGGCAGACCAGCTAGATCTACTGTCTCTATTATATTACGGCAGACCAGCTAGATCTACTGTCTCTATTATATTATGACAGACCAGCTAGATCTACATTCTCAATTATATTATGACAACCAGGCTAGATCTACTGTCTCTATTATATTATGACAAACCTGCTAGATCTACTGTCTTAATTATGTTATGACAGACCAGCTACATCTACTGTCTTTACTATTTTACAACAGACCAGGCTATATCTACTGTCTCTATTATATTATGACAGACCTGCTAGATCTACTGTCTCAATTATTTAATGACAGACCAGCTACATCTACTGTCTCAATTATATTATGGCAGACCAGCTAGATCTACTCTCTCAATTATACTACGAAATACCAGCTAGATTTACTGTCTCTATTATATTATGACAGACCAGCTAGATCTATTGTCTCAATTATATTATGGCTGACCAGCTAGATCTACTGTCTCAATGTTATTGTTAAAGAACAGCTAAATGTCCTGTCTGTAGTAAATTATGACAGACCAGCTTGATCTACTGTCTCTTCTATATTATGACAGACCAGCTACATCTACTGTCTCTATTATATTTTGACAGATGGCTAGATTACTGTCTCTATTATATTATGACAGACCAGCTAGATCTATTATCTCTAATATATTTTTGACAGACCAGTACATTACTGTGTCTATTATGTTACGACAGACCAGCTATATTTATTGTCTCTATTTTATTACGGCAGACCAGCTAGACTACTGTCTCTATTATATTCCGGCAGACCAGCTAGATCTACTGTCTCTGCTATATTATGACAGACCAGCTAAATCTACTGTCTCCATTATATTGCGAAATACCAGCTTATTACTGTTGCTAGTATATTAAGACAGACCAGCTAGATCTACTTTGTCTACTTGTTTGTGACAGGCCAGCTATATCTACTGTCTTTATTATATTACAACATTCTAGCTATATCTACTGTCTCTATTATATTACTACAGACCAGCTAGAACAACTGTCTCTAATATATTATAATAGACCTGCTAGATCTACTGTCTCAATTATATTATGGCAGACCAGCTAGATCTACTGTCTCTATTATATTTTGACAGACCATCTACATCTACTGTCTCTATTATATTACGGCAGAGCAGCTAGATCTACTGTCTCTATTATATTTTGACAGACCATCTAGATCTACTGTCTCTATTATATTACGGCAGACCAGCTATATCTACTGTCTCTATTATATTATGACAGACCAGCTAGATCTAAATTCTCAATTATATTATGACAACCAGGCTAGATCTACTGTCTCTATTATATTATGACAAACCTGCTAGATCTACTGTCTTAATTATGTTATGACAAACCAGCTACATCTACTGTCTCAATTATATTATGGCAGACCAGCTAGATCTACTGTCTCTACTATATTATGACAGACCAGCTACATCTACTGTCTCTATTATATTATGACAGACCAGCTAGATCTATTATCTCTAATATATTTTTGACAGACCAGCTACATCTACTGTGTCTATTATGTTACGACAGACCAGCTATATTTATTGTCTCTATTTTATTACGGCAGACCAGCTAGATCTACTGTCTCTATTATATTACGGCAGACCAGCTAGATCTACTGTCTCTGCTATATTATGACAGACCAGCTAGATCTACTGTCTCTATTATACTACGAAAGACTAGCTAGATTTACTGTCTCTAGGAGATTATGACAGACCAGCTACATCTACTGTCTCTATTATATTTTGACAGACCGGCTAGATCTACTGTCTCTATTATATTTTGACAGACCATCTAGATCTACTGTCTCTATTATATTACGGCAGCCCAGCTATATCTACTGTCTCTATTATATTATGACAGACCAGCTAGATCTACATTTTCAATTAACTTATGACAACCAGGCTAGATCTACTGTCTCTATTATATTATGACAGACCTGCTAGATCTACTGTCTCAATTATATTATAGCAGACCAGCTAAATCTACTGTCTCAATTATATTATGAGAGACCTGCTAGATTTACAGTATGTAGTATATTATGACAGACCAGCTAGATCTACTGGGTCTACTATATTATGACAGACCAGCTAGATCAATTATCTCTATTATATTATGACAGACCAGCTAAATCTACTGTATTTATTATATTATGACAGACCAGCTAGATCTACTGTCTCTATTATATTATGACAGACCAGCTAGATATACTGCCTCTATTATACTACGAAAGACCAGCTAGATTTACTGTCTCTATTATATTATAACATACCAGGTAGATCTACTGCCTCTTTTATATTATGACAGACCAGCTAGATCTACAGTCTCAATTATATTATAGGAGACCAGCTAAATCTACTGTCTCAATTATATTATGAAAGACCAGCAAGATTTACTGTCTGTAGTATATTATGACAGACCAGCTAGATCTACTGTGTCTACTATATTATGACAGACCAGCTAGATCTATTATCTCTATTATATTATGACAGACCAATTAGATCTAATGTGTCTATTATATTACATCAGAACTGCTAGATATACTGTCTCTACTATATTATGACAGCTTAGCTACATCTACTGTCTCTATTATATTATGACAGACCAGCTAGAACTACTGTCTCTATTATATTATGACAGACCAGCTAGATCTACTGTCTCTATTATATTTTGACAGACCAGCTAGATCTACTGTCTCTATTATATTATGACAGACCAGCTAAATCTACTGTCTCCATTATATTGCGAAATACCAGCTAGATTTACTGTCGCTAGTATATTACGACAGACCAGCTAGATCTACTTTGTCTACTTGTTTGTGACAGGCCAGCTATATCTACTGTCTTTATTATATTACAACATTCTAGCTATATCTACTGTCTCTATTATATTACTACAGACCAGCTAGAACAACTGTCTCTAATATATTATAATAGACCTGCTAGATCTACTGTCTCAATTATATTATGGCAGACCAGCTAGATCTACTGTCTCTATTATATTTTGACAGACCATCTACATCTACTGTCTCTATTATATTACGGCAGAGCAGCTAGATCTACTGTCTCTATTATATTTTGACAGACCATCTAGATCTACTGTCTCTATTATATTACGGCAGACCAGCTATATCTACTGTCTCTATTATATTATGACAGACCAGCTAGATCTACATTCTCAATTATATTATGACAACCAGGCTAGATCTACTGTCTCTATTATATTATGACAAACCTGCTAGATCTACTGTCTTAATTATGTTATGACAGACCAGCTACATCTACTGTCTTTACTATTTTACGACAGACCAGGCTAGATCTACTGTCTCTATTATATTATGACAGACCAGCTAGATCTACATTCTCAATTATATTATGACAACCAGGCTAGATCTACTGTCTCTATTATATTATGACAAACCTGCTAGATCTACTGTCTTAATTATGTTATGACAGACCAGCTACATCTACTGTCTTTACTATTTTACGACAGACCAGGCTAGATCTACTGTCTCAATTATATTATGGCAGACCAGCTAGATCTACTCTCTCAATTATACTACGAAATACCAGCTAGATTTACTGTCTCTATTATCTTATGATAGACCAGCTAGATCTATTGTCTCAATTATATTATCGCTGACCAGCTAGATCTACTGTCTCAATGTTATTGTTAAAGAACAGCTAAATGTCCTGTCTGTAGTAAATTATGACAGACCAGCTTGATCTACTGTCTCTTCTATATTATGACAGACCAGCTACATCTACTGTCTCTATTATATTTTGACAGACCGGCTAGATCTACTGTCTCTATTATATTATGACAGACCAGCTAGATCTATTATCTCTAATATATTTTTGACAGACCAGCTACATCTACTGTGTCTATTATGTTACGACTGACCAGCTATATCTATTGTCTCTATTTTATTACGGCAGACCAGCTAGATCTACTGTCTATTATTTTACGGCAGACCAGCTAGATCTACTGTCTCTACTATATTATGACAGACCAGCTTGATCTACTGTCTCTATTATACTACGAAATACCAGCTAGATTTACTGTCTCTAGTATATTATGACAGACTATCTACATAAACAGTCTCTAATATATTATGACAGACCATCTAGATCTCCTATCTAAATTATATAATGGCAGATTAGCTAAGTATACTGTCTCATTTATAATACGAAAGACCAGCTAGATTTACTGTCTCTATTAAATTATGACAGACCAGCTAGATCTATTATCTCTATTATATTTTGATAGTCCAGCTACATCTACTGTCTATATCATATTACGACAGACCAACAAGATCTACTGTCTCAATTATATTATGACAGACCATCTAGATCTACTATCTTAATTATATTATGACAGACCAGCTACATCTACTGTCTTTATTATATTATTACAGACCTGCTAGATCTACTGTCTCATTTATATTATGACAGAGCAGCTAGATCTACTGTCTCTATTATATAACGGCAGACCAGCTAGATCTACTGTCTCTACTATTTTTTGACAGACCAGCTAGATCTATTATCTCTATTATATTATGACAGACCAGCTACATCTACTGTCTTTATTATATTACGAATGACCAGCTACATCTAGTCTTTATTATATTATGACAGACCTGCTAGATCTACTGTCTCTATTATAGTATGACAGACCAGCTAGATCTACTGCCTCTTTTATGTAATGACAGACCAGCTATATCTACTGTCTCAATAATATTATGGCAGACCAGCTTGATCTACTGTCTCAATTTTATTAGGAAAGAGCAGCTACATTTCCGGTCTTTAGTAAATTATGACAGACCAGCTTGATCTACTGTCTCTTCTATTTTACGACAGACAAGCTACATCTAATGTCTTTATTACATTATGACAGACCTGCTAGATCTACTGTCTCTATTATATTATGACATACCAGCTAGATATACTGTCTCTATTATATTATGACAGACAAGCTAGATCTACTGTCTCAATTATATTATGGCAGACCAGCTAGATCTACTCTCTCAATTATACTACGAAATACCAGCTAGATTTACTGTCTCTATTATATTATGATAGACCAGCTAGATCTATTGTCTCAATTATATTATGGCTGACCAGCTAGATCTACTGTCTCAATGTTATTGTTAAAGAACAGCTAAATGTCCTGTCTGTAGTAAATTATGACAGACCAGCTTGATCTACTGTCTCTTCTATATTATGACAGACCAGCTACATCTACTGTCTCTATTATATTTTGACAGACCGGCTAGATCTACTGTCTCTATTATATTATGACAGACCAGCTAGATCTATTATCTCTAATATATTTTTGACAGACCAGCTACATCTACTGTGTCTATTATGTTACGACTGACCAGCTATATCTATTGTCTCTATTTTATTACGGCAGACCAGCTAGATCTACTGTCTATTATTTTACGGCAGACCAGCTAGATCTACTGTCTCTACTATATTATGACAGACCAGCTTGATCTACTGTCTCTATTATACTACGAAATACCAGCTAGATTTACTGTCTCTAGTATATTATGACAGACTATCTACATAAACAGTCTCTAATATATTATGACAGACCATCTAGATCTCCTATCTAAAATATATAATGGCAGATTAGCTAAGTATACTGTCTCATTTATAATACGAAAGACCAGCTAGATTTACTGTCTCTATTAAATTATGACAGACCAGCTAGATCTATTATCTCTATTATATTTTGATAGTCCAGCTACATCTACTGTCTATATCATATTACGACAGACCAACAAGATCTACTGTCTCAATTATATTATGTGTGGCAAACCTCTTCAAGGTTATGAGCATTTGTCACAAATTAAGTGGGAAACTGTCACCAAATTACCCCAGAATGAGAGTTCTTTCGAACAGGACAGTACCTGTGTGTTTGTCTCTCCGTCCTGGTCCACCCAGGTCGTAGGCAAGGTCAAGGATAGCAGGGTTCGGTACACGAATCGGGTTCTCAGTAGGTCCAGGTCCAAACGCCAACAGGTAAGTCCAAAACAGTCCAGCTCATACACAGTAAATCCAGCCAATATCTATTGTCTCTTTCTCTATGGTTCACAGATCTTTCCAGCCCTCACTTCCTCTTCCTGGTTTTTCTTGACCCTTTATTCGCGTGTTGGCTCCACCTTCTGAGGGTTCCACTTGCTTCTGGGACTTGTAGTTTTGGCAGTCGGCCATTTTGTGATCTGTAGTTCTGATCGGGGTGGCCATTTTAGTGATCGGGCAGAGCCCGTTTATTAGTTCTGCTCTCACATATCTGCCATTTATCACTCGACCCCCTTCTTTGCCACATATCTCCCCCCCTAGATCCGACCCCCTAGGTCGGGCTACCGCAGCAAAATATGCGTGCATGCGGGATAACCCATCCACATTTCCCATTTCCTTCCCTGCTTTGTGTTTCAAGTCAAAGTGAAACGGTTGGAGACTCAAAAACCACCGCATCACCCGAGCGTTCTTCTCTTTAGCCCTATGCATCCAGGTGAGTGGGGCATGGTCACTGATGAGGGTGAAGTGGCGCCCCAGCAGGTAGTATTTCAGGCTTTCTAGACCCACTTTACTGCCAGCGCCTCTTTCTCAACGACCGCGTAGTTGGTTTCCCGTGGTTCCAGCTTCCTGCTTAAAAACAGGATGGGGTGTTCCACCCCTTCTACCTCTTGGGATAGCACTGCTCCCAAGCCGACCTCTGAGGCATCCGTCTGAACCACAAACTCTTTCTCAAAGTCTGGTACCACCAGCACTGGATTACAGCAGAGAGCCTCCTGTAATGTCCTAAATGCTTTGGTGGCCCTTTCATCCCATTTGACCATGTTTGGCCCTCTGGCTCTAGTCATGTCGGTGAGTGGGGCGGCCACTGTGGCATAACTTGGAATGAACTTCCGGTAGTAACCGGTCAGCCCTAGGAAGGCTCGAACTTGCTTCTTATTTACTGGTTTCGGCCATTCTCTAATTGCCTCCACCTTCTTCTGTTGGGGTTTGATTAACCCTCTTCCCACGGTGTATCCCAGATACTCTGTTTCCCCTAACCCCACATAACACTTGGCAGGGTTCGCCGTGAGCCCTGCCTTTCTAAGGGCGTCTAACACCGCCTGTACCCGGGGTAAGTGGGATTCCCAATCAGGGCTGTAGATTCCCACGTCATCTAAATAAGCTGCGGCGTATGCCTGGTGCGGTTTTAGGACCTTGTTCATGAGCCGTTGAAAGGTAGCTGGGGCCCCGTGTAAGCCGAATGGCATGACGGTGTATTGAAACAAACCGTCAGGAGTTGCAAAGGCTGTCTTTTCTTTGGCCCTGGGGGTCAGAGGAATTTGCCAGTACCCTTTTGTCAGGTCCAGGGTCGTAATGTACCGAGCTTTACCAATTTTCTCCAGTAGTTCGTCTACTCGGGGCATGGGGTAGGCATCAAACTTGGAGATTTCATTTACTTTCCGAAAGTCGTTACAAAACCGCAAAGACCCATCGGGCTTGGAGACCATCACAATTGGGCTAGACCACTCACTATGTGACTCCTCGATCACTCCAGCTGTCAACATTTTCTCTGTCTCTGCTCTAATCGCGGCCTGTCGAGCCTCGGGTACCCGATATGGCCTCATGCTCACTTTTCTCCCTGGTAGGGAAACGATATCGTGAGCCGTAACCTCAGTTCGGCCGGGTACCTCTGAAAACACATCTCTGTTTTTCTGGATCAGGGTCTTTACTTCCTGTACTTGTGCTGGGGACAGAGTAGGTGAAATATTTACTTCGGCTGCCTCCTGAGTGTGTGTAGGGTATGTGACCATTAGTGTTTCTCTCTCTCTCCATGCTTTTAACAGGTTTATGTGATAGATCTGTTCCTGTGGCCGTCGACCTGGCTGTCGGATCCGATAATTCACTTCTCCTATTTTCTCCAGTACTTCATATGGTCCTTTCCATGTGGCTAGTAGTTTGCACTCTACCGTGGGGATCAGCACTAACACCTTATCTCCCGGTTGAAATTCCCTCAGGGTAGCCTGCCGGTTATAAGTGTGCCGCTGGTGCTCTTGTGCTTGTCTCATGTGCTCTCGGACGATGGGCATGACTGTGGCTATCCTGTCTTGCATTGCCGTGACGTGCTCTATGACACTAGTATACGGGGTGGATTGGTGCTCCCAGGTTTCCCGGGCGATGTCTAAGATTCCCCGGGGGTGCCTCCCATATACCAGCTCAAAGGGAGAAAACCCCAGCGAGGCTTGAGGAACCTCTCTAATGGCAAACATCAGATACGGCAACATGCAATCCCAGTTTTTCCCATCCTTATCGATTACCTTCCTGAGCATTGACTTCAGGGTCCTGTTGAATCTCTCAACCAGCCCGTCCGTCTGAGGATGGTAAACCGATGTCCTCAACTGTTTCACCTGCCACAATTTACAAAGGTCCGCCATAAGGCGGGACATAAAGGGTGTCCCCTGGTCAGTAAGGATCTCCTTTGGAACCCCTACCCTGGTGAACAAGAGCACTAATTCCTTGGCAATATTTTTGGAAGTCATCGTCCGAAGGGGAATGGCTTCTGGGTAGCGAGTGGCATAATCTAGAATGACCAGAATGTATTGGTGTCCTCTGGCGGACTTGGGTAGTGGGCCCACTATATCCATCGCTATCCTCTCAAATGGCGTTTCGATTATAGGGAGTGGCACTAACGGGCTTCTAACAGCTGGTCGGGGAGCTGTTAACTGGCACTCTGGGCACTCTCCACAATGACGAGCCACTTCAGCCTGAATTCCTGGCCAGTAAAACCTCCTTACAATCCGGTCTCGGGTTTTATCGATACCAAGGTGTCCACCCAGAATGTGCCCATGAGCTAGATCCAGTACTGTCCTCCGGTACCGGGTGGGGACCAACAACTGTTCAACCACATCAACCCCTATTTTTGAGACTCTGTACACCAAACCCTTTTTCATAATGAAGTGGGGAAAACTATTAGGCCTCATCCCATCATTTATGGGAGTACCATCGACGACCTGCACGTCTGCTCTGGCTTGCTGCAGGGTTGGATCCTGGTTTTGGGCCGTCCCGAAATTAGTCAAGGACCCTGCCAGGTCTGCTGGTTCTAGATCGTCATCCTCTGGATTCAGATCGACCCTAGCCCCACTAGTACCGGGCTGTTCGTTATCAACGAGGGTTGCTACTTCATCCTCATCCTCCCCTACTAGCACCTGTGAGGTTGGCCCCTGAGAGACCTCTTTTCTTGGCTTTGGTTGAAGACCCCATACTTCTTCCTGTTTGGTCAGGGTTGTTGGCTTCTCAAATATGCCATTCTTTTGGCCTAACTGCGCAAAGTTAGGAAAGTATCTACCCAATATTACATCATATGGCATCTTTGGGACCACGCCGACCTCACAATCCAGCAGACCGTCCTCTGTTTGTATGCTCACCAAGGCTGTGGGGTACAGACGGGTATCACCATGAATGCATGTAACACTGATATCCTGACTTGTATCCAGTTTATGAGTTGGCACTAGGTTTGCAACGACCAGGGTTAGCATACTGCCGGAATCCAGCAGTGCTTCAACCTCTTTCCCTTCAATCGTCACCCTGCACATATGTTTGTTTCTTGATCTTTCAAGTACAGTGGTTACAACAGGACATGCATACCACATATCATCTTCTTTTTCACCGAGGTTACATTGCATTGGCTCTTCTTTAAATCGGGCAGTAGGCTGCAATATGTCCTGGTCGATTACAATTGTAACAGATAATAGGGATTCGGGGGGGAGACCCCCTCGACCCCCGGTCCCGGTTTCCGTTTTTTCCCTTAGTGTCTCGGCCCGATTCTGATTCTTTCCTCATGGCCCCACGCTGCTCTCTTCCCCCTCCACCTGTTGGGACAGTCTTACCCTGTCCGCTGGTTCGCCCAGGCCTGGGGAATGGGAATCTTTCCTCCTGTGCCTGCTCAGCTGTTCCTGCCGTACAATACCGTTCAACCAGGCCCACGAGATGGTCGGCGGAAAATACCTCGTTCTGGCCAACCCATCGTCGCACTTCTTGGGGTAGACCTCTCTGAAACTGGTTGAGTACGATGGTCTCGACAATCTCGGCGGAGGAACGGGTCTCCGGTTGCAACCATTTCCGGGCCAGATGAATCAAGTCGAACATCTGTGTTCGGGGAGGTTGTCCAGATCGGTAGGACCACTGGTGGAAGCGGTGTGCCCTCACGGTATCGGTCACTCCCAGTCTAGTCAGAATCTCTCCCTTTAGTTTATCGTAATCCTGTGCATCTTTCAACTCCAGGTCGAAATACGCTTTTTGCGCGTCCCCGGCCAGGTATGGTGCCAGAAGCCCTGCCCATTCTTCTTTCGGCCACTTCTCCCTCTCTGCAGTCCTTTCGAAGGTGGTGAGATATGCTTCCACATCATCCTGTGCTGTCATTTTTTGAAGAAAATTATTGGCCCGCCTCTGGGTATTTGCAGCTGGTAATTGAGCCCCAATTTGGTCCGCTAGCCCCTTTAGGCCTTCTCTTAACTCCCGGGTGTTTCTCTCTTGCTCTTCTCTGAGCAGCTGGTTGGTGCAGTGCTGGGCCTGTAACGTGTCCTGGTATATTCGCATTGCATCCTGATGAGCTATTTGTTGAGCTCTAGTTGCCTCTTGTTGGGTGGCCGCCGCTTGTAACAAGGCCTGTATGACTCCCTCCATACTCATTTTCCTGAGAAACTTTCCTAATCAAACCAAGCAACAAAAAAAAAAAAAAAACTTGACTCCCCTTTGGAGTGTTTTTAAAATTTTTTTTTTTTTTAACCTAACCAGCGGAATGGTTAGTCCATATGCCCACATTCTCCACCACGTGTGGCAAACCTCTTCAAGGTTATGAGCATTTGTCACAAATTAAGTGGGAAACTGTCACCAAATTACCCCAGAATGAGAGTTCTTTCGAACAGGACAGTACCTGTGTGTTTGTCTCTCCGTCCTGGTCCACCCAGGTCGTAGGCAAGGTCAAGGATAGCAGGGTTCGGTACACGAATCGGGTTCTCAGTAGGTCCAGGTCCAAACGCCAACAGGTAAGTCCAAAACAGTCCAGCTCATACACAGTAAATCCAGCCAATATCTATTGTCTCTTTCTCTATGGTTCACAGATCTTTCCAGCCCTCACTTCCTCTTCCTGGTTTTTCTTGACCCTTTATTCGTGTGTTGGCTCCACCTTCTGAGGGTTCCACTTGCTTCTGGGACTTGTAGTTTTGGCAGTCGGCCATTTTGTGATCTGTAGTTCTGATCGGGGTGGCCATTTTAGTGATCGGGCAGAGCCCGTTTATTAGTTCTGCTCTCACATATCTGCCATTTATCACTCGACCCCCTTCTTTGCCACATATGACAGACCATCTAGATCTACTATCTTAATTATATTATGACAGACCAGCTACATCTACTGTCTTTATTATATTATTACAGACCTGCTAGATCTACTGTCTCATTTATATTATGACAGAGCAGCTAGATCTACTGTCTCTATTATATAACGGCAGACCAGCTAGATCTACTGTCTCTACTATTTTATGACAGACCAGCTAGATCTATTATCTCTATTATATTATGACAGACCGGCTACATCTACTGTCTTTATTATATTACGAATGACCAGCTACATCTAGTCTTTATTATATTATGACAGACCAGCTGTATCTACTGTCTCAATTATATTATGACAGACAAGCTAGATCTATTATCTCTATTATATTATGACAGACCAGCTACATCTACTGTGTTTATTATATTACGACAGACCAGCTATATCTATTGTCTCTATTTTATTACGGCAGACCAGCTAGATCTACTGCCTCTTTTATGTAATGACAGACCAGCTATATCTACTGTCTCAATAATATTATGGCAGACCAGCTTGATCTACTGTCTCTTCTATTTTACGACAGACAAGCTACATCTAATGTCTTTATTACATTATGACAGACCTGCTAGATCTACTGTCTCTATTATATTATGACAGACCAGCTAGATCTACTGTCTCTATTATATTATGACAGACAAGCTAGATCTACTGTCTTAATTATATTATGGCAGACCAGCTAGATCTACTCTCTCAATTATACTACGAAAGACTAGCTAGATTTACTGTCTCTATTATATTATGACAGACCAGCTAGATCTACTGTCTCAATTATATTTTGACAGACCAGCTGTATCTACTGTCTCAATTATATTATGACAGACAAGCTATATCTACTGTCTCTACTATATTATGACAGACCAGCTAGATCTACTCTCTCAATTATACTACGAAAGACTAGCTAGATTTACTGTCTCTATTATATTATGACAGACCAGCTAGATCTATAATCTCAATTATATTATGAGCGACATCTACTGTCTTTATTATATTACGAGTGACCAGCTATATCTATTGTCACTATTTTATTATGGCAGACTAGCTAGATCTACGGTTTCTACTATTTTATGACAGACCAGCTATATCTAGTGTCTCAATTATTTTAATTATTTTCTTATTGTTAAAGAACAGCTAAATGTCCTGTCTGTAGTAAATTATGACAGACCAGCTTGATCTACTGTGTCTTCTATATTATGACAGACCAGCTACATCTACTGTCTCAATTATATTTGTGACAGACCAGCTGTATCTACTGTCTCAATTATATTATGACAGACAAGCTATATCTACTGTCTCTACTATATTATGACAGACCAGCTAGATCTACTCTCTCAATTATACTACGAAAGACTAGCTAGATTTACTGTCTCTATTATATTATGACAGACCAGCTAGATCTACTGTCTCAATTATATTTTGACAGACCAGCTGTATCTACTGTCTCAATTATATTATGAAAGACAAGCTATATCTACTGTCTCTACTATATTATGACAGACCAGCTAGATCTACTCTCTCAATTATACTACGAAAGACTAGCTAGATTTACTGTCTCTATTATATTATGACAGACCAGCTAGATCTACTGTCTCAATTATATTTTGACAGACCAGCTATATCTACTGTCTCAATTATATTATGACAGACCATCTAGATCTACTATCTTAATTATATTATGACAGACCAGCTACATCTACTGTCTTTATTATATTATTACAGACCTGCTAGATCTACTGTCTCATTTATATTATGACAGAGCAGCTAGATCTACTGTCTCTATTATATAACGGCAGACCAGCTAGATCTACTGTCTCTACTATTTTATGACAGACCAGATAGATCTACTGCCTCTTTTATGTAATGACAGACCAGCTAGATCTACTGTTTCAATTATATTACGGCAGACCAGCTAGATATACTGTCTCAATTTTCTAACGAAAGACCAGCTAAATGTCCTGTCTCTAGTAAATTATGACAGACCAGCTTGATCTAATGTCTCTTCTATATTATGACAGACAAGCTACATCTACATTCTCTAATATATTATGACAGACCAGCTATATCTACTGTCTCAATTATATTATGACAGACCAGCTAGATTTACTCTCTCTACTATATTATGACAGACCAGCTAGATTTACTGTCTCTATTATACTACGAAAGACCAGCTAGATTTACTGTCTCTAGTATATTTTGACAGAGCATCTACATAAACAGTCTCTAATATTTTATGATAAACCAGCTAGATCTACTGTCTCTATTATATTATGACAGACCAGCTAGATCTACTGTCTCTATTATATTATGACAGACCAGCTAGATCTACTGTCTCAATTATTTTATTACAGACCAGCTACATCTACTGTCTCTATTATATTATGACAGACCAGCTATATCTACTGCCTCAATTATATTATGACAGACCAGCTAGATCTACTGTCTCAATTATATTATGACAGACCAGCTATATCTACTGTCTCAATTATATTATGACAGACCAGCTATATCTACTGTCTCATTTATATTATGACAGACCAGCTAGATCTACTGTCTCTACTATATTATGACAGACCAGCTAGATCTATTATCTCTATTATATTATGGCAGACCAGCTAGATCTACTGTCTCTATTATATTACGAAAGACCAGCTAGATTTACTGTCTCTAGTATATTATGATAGACCTGCTAGATCTACTGTCTCATTTATATCATGACAGACCAGCTATATCTACTGTCTCAATTATATTATGACAGACCAGCTATATCTACTGTCTCAATTATATTATGACAGACCAGCTAGATCTACTGTCTCTACTATATTATGACAGACCAGCTAGATCTATTATCTCTATTATATTAAGTCAGACCAGCTACATCTACCGTATTTATTATATTACGAGTGACCAGCTATATCTATTGTCACTATTTTATTACGGCAGACTAGCTAGATCTACTGTTTCTACTATTTTATGACAGACCAGCTAGATCTACTGTCTCTACTATTTTATGACAGACCAGCTAGATCTATTATCTCTATTATATTATGAAAGAACAGCTACATCTACTGTCGTTATTATATTACGACAGACCAGCTACATCTACTGTCTCAATTATTTTATGACAGACCAGCTACATCTACTGTCTCAATTATATTATGACAGACCAGCTATATCTACTGTCTCAATTATATTATGACAGACAAGCTAGATCTACTGTCTCTACTATATTATGACAGACCAGCTAGATCTATTATCTCTATTATATTACGGCATACCAGCTACATCTACTGTATTTATTATATTACGAGTGACCAGCTATATCTATTGTCACTATTTTATTACGGCAGACTAGCTAGATCTACTGTTTCTACTATTTTATGACAGACCAGCTAGATCTACTGTCTCTACTATTTTATGACAGACCAGCTAGATCTATTATCTCTATTATATTATGAAAGAACAGCTACATCTACTGTCGTTATTATATTACGACAGACCAGCTACATCTACTGTCTCAATTATTTTATGACAGACCAGCTACATCTACTGTCTCTAGTATATTATGACAGACCAGCTATATTTACTGCCTCAATTATATTATGATAGACCTGCTAGATCTACTGTCTCATTTATATCATGACAGACTAGCTATATATACTGTCTCAAATATATTATGACAGACCAGCTAGATCTATTATCTCCTTTATATTATGACCGACCAGCTCGATCTACTGTCTCTATTATATTACGAAAGACCAGCTAAATTTCCTTTCTCTAGTATATTATGATAGACCTGATAGATCTACTGTCTCATTTATATTATGACAGACCGGCTAGATCTACTGTCTCTACAATATTATGACTGACCAGCTAGATCTATTATGTCTATTATATTATGGCGACCAGCTACATCTACTGTATTTATTATATTCCGAGTGACCAGCTATATCTATTGTCACTATTTTATTACGGCAGACCAGCTAGATCTACTGTCTCTACTATTTTATGAAAGACCAGCTATATCTACTGTCTCAATTATATTATTGCAGACCAGCTAGATCTACTCTCTCAATTATACTATGAGCTACATCTACTGTCTTTATTATATTACGAGTGACCAGCTATATCTATTGTCACTATTTTATTATGGCAGACTAGCTAGATCTACGGTTTCTACTATTTTATGACAGACCAGCTATATCTAGTGTCTCAATTATTTTATGTCAGACCAGCTACATCTACTCTCTCAATTATACTACGAAAGACCAGCTAGAACTACTGCCTCTTTTATGTTATGACAGACCAGCTAGATCTACTGTCTCACTTATATTATGACCGACAAGCTCGATCTACTGTCACAATTTTATTACGAAATACCAGCTAAATTTCTTGTCTCTAGTAAATTATGACAGACCAGCTTGATCTACTGTCTCATTTTTAGCATGACAGACCAGCTATATCTACTGTTGGTGATAAAACGTTTACTGGAGACAGGAGATCAAGTGGAGACATAGGACGAGGTGGATAATTATATAATAAGGCCGTTTTATTCAGTTGTAAAGATATCAGGCAAAGCGTACAATACGGCCCCCTTCTGTCTGATTCGTATGGAATCGTCGGAAAAAGAGGGCGCTCTAAACAGTACATTCAGATTATATAGACAACTAGCAAAGTAGGTTGATCTTGTCGTCTGGCCTTCCGATTGGTCGATCTGGGTCGTGGGTTGTCCTGTCCGGGCCTGATGTCGACATTCCATTGGTTCTTCCCACAGTTCTTTGTCTTGTGCTCCAACCTTGAGTTGTGTGTGTGTCTGTGATTGTCATGGGGGAGGGGAGTTGTGTGTGTCGGTGTAGATGTCTAATGAGTCCAGCATATATCCAAGAGAAGGAGGGGGTGTGTGTATTTTGTATAGAAGATAGCTTATGTTGAGAAGTTGTTATTTCAAGTTTCCAGTGTCTTATTACAATTTCTTACAAATCCCCCTCTTCACGTCTTATAGACGTGAATAAACTAGTTAAAATTTGTCAGAAGACAAATTTTGATTCCCCCTCTTCACGTCTCACAAGAGACGTGACATAAAAGTAAAAAAACAAAAACAAAGCTACTCTTCACGTCTCACATGAGACGTGACATAAAAGTAAAAAAGACAAAGCTATTCTTCACGTCTCACAAGAGACGTGACATAAAAGTAAAAAACAAAACTACTCTTCACGTCTCACATGAGACGTGACATAAAAGTAAAAAACAAAGACAAATTTATTCTACATAAAAAGTTTCTTAGTCCTCAAATAGATAGACAGGTCCAGCTTCCCCATCATCAAGCAATGGGAACATTTGGGCCCTTTCCTGAATAGGGTCTATGGCGGCAGTGATAACACGGCTAGCAAGCGTCCGCGCACATGGAATGCAACAGCATCCACAAAGTACAAGAATGCCTGCAAAAACGGAAATAGATACTAGGATAGAGGAAACCAGCGTCTTATATTTACCAAAAGCATCCATCCATGAGTCCCACATAGAAGTGTCCACTCCAGAATGCTGTTTCATCTTACCATTAAGGGTACGAAGTCCCTCCAATGCTACAGTCAGACTCCCATCCGTAGCTGTGTTATTGGGAATGAAAGTACAACACTGCTCACCAAACATTGCACAGACCCCCCCCCGTTCAGCCAATAACATATCAACCGCGATTCTATTTTGAAATGCCATCAGGGACGTAGCTGCCAATTGTCCATGGACCGCCTCGAAGCCTTGTTGAGTCCAATTGCCCAGTTTCTGGACATTAAAATGAATGTAGTTAATTCTGTCCACATTTTTATTAACTGTACACCACCAACAAAATGATGATTCAAAACCCGCGGCTACTTGGTCAACCAATTTATACTCATCTGGTACCCCCCTGGGGACACCAATTGCATCAAGGTAAGTTGGGTCCCCAGCGGAGGGGCCCACCGTGCGCTTGGTCCTGATAGGCCAAATTTCAGGACCCAGGGCTTGTATACGGGTGAGGAGATCTTGGACGCCTATGGGGTAAACAGAGATGGGCAACAAAAGAGTTACAAGTGCACAGGTACCAGTGGCATTGTGGGGAAGTCTGTCCAACAGACTAGTTCCCCCACACCACCACCACACATCAGCTCTAGACACTGGTTTAAAGATTGCCGTGAGCATGTGAGTGTACGAGCACCAACTAACAGGGAGCTTACCCAACAATGTCCCTCCACCTGTCATGGTTATGCATGTGAAGTTAGCTCTAGCCACACTGGAGGAGAATAACGGTTTCTTGACCACTGTGGTGACTACCGGATAAACAGCGTCCCACTGTGAACACTTTTCAGGTGGGTTGTCTTCGTCCATAAAGGGTATTAGACAGTCTCCGCTAATAGCGGCTGGGACTATGCGGAGCAATGGCCTAGCTCCCATACAAACGACGCAGCTTTGCAGGGTCATATTAGCTGCTTGCTCAGTCAATAGGAGCCAATTGTTAGAGAACCCTGAGATTCCGGTGGCAGAAAGAATGATATCATCAGGGGTGGTAGGAGTGATGACCATATTAATAGGACTCCAATCACCCTTCCCCCTAGATGTTAAAACAGTAAACCGGTCAGAAATAGCAGAGGGCTGAGCCTGCTGTGTAATGCAGATTTTTAATGGCCAGTAGAGTAGATCCTTGCTAGACTCTACCTGTGGTGCTAGTATAAAATCCTGACAACCCGTCTCAGTACCTGGTCGGATAATTAGTGACAAACCCCAATTACGCAATTTAGTCCTAGTCAGTGACAATCTTTTCCGCCAGATAAGAACTGCTTGCCCTAATGAATAACTGGACCAGTCAGGACCAGTCTCAGCGACCAGGCTCTTCCATGACCATTCCTGAAACCCCCCTTTTGTCATATACCAGTTAAATCTGGTGTACTCCAATGCATGCCCTCCGAGGCCATTCCTAGCTTTTCCCAATAACCCCCAAGACAGTGTAATGGTGGTGGTCACATTAACGGGTACACATAAGGTGGTGCTTCTAACCTCTGTTGGAGTGCAGGGTTGGCCTGTGGTTGTAGTGCTTCGTTTGTGTATGGCAGGACTGGTGAGATCGAGGGTAATGTTAGACGTGTCATTAGTGGTTGTAAGATGTGAGAGGGGTGGATGTGTGAGCTGTTGTATGAGCCATGTGAGAGTTCCTAGGGACACTCCAGTAATGATTATGAAAATAACAAACAAGGGACCTGAAATTCCCATTCTTTCCCAGGGAGTGAGATATCCCGGTCCTAAGTGAATAGCCTTAGTTCGTGGAAACTGGGGCTGACGTCCCATTTTCACCAACTAAGGCTTGTTTGTTTGGAGTCGAATTGAGATTGGCCAAATCGGCCCTGACTTCAGTCAGAGTTCTGGAAGGAGTTGGGGCTGGTGTACAATGTGTAAGGTGATGCCAAGGTGCGCCCGATTTACCTTTGACCTGGACTGAGTGTGAAGTAACCTCCTTCACTTCGTACGGTCCAGTCCACCTGGGTTCTAGCCACTTTCTCTTGTGGACTTTCACCCTTACCCAGTCACCAACTTTTACCTTCAGTAATGCCGGATCTCCCGTCAGCTCCCCCTCCTGGACCTTGTGTATCTGTTTGGAGAGAGCTGCAGACAGTTCCGTCAGTTTTCTCACATATTCAGACATTACAATTTGTTGTACATCAAGGGCGGGCATATGACCTCCCTCCCTCGGTGGACCAGGCATGACCCTACCAGTCATTATCTCATGAGGAGAGAGATGGGTGCCTGCTCCTGGCGAGGCTCTCATGGCCATCAATGCCAGGGGCAGGGCTTCAACCCACGTCAACTTCGAACCTGCACATACCTTAGCTATCTTAGCCTTAAGGGTCTGATTTGAGCGCTCCACGAGGCCCTGCGATTGGGGCTTGTACACTGACCCAAATTTGTGTACAATGCCAAATCTCTCCTCCACCTGTCTCAGGTGTTTATTACTGAAGTGGGATCCATTGTCGGATCTGATTTGCCTGGGGACTCCATACCTTGGTATGAGTTCGGTTTGCAGCCACTTAATGACCGATTTTGCATCCTCCCTTGCTGTTGGTATTGCCTCAACCCATTTAGAGAACCTGTCTACCATAACTAACAGGTACCTTTTTCCATTTGTCACATTTTCTTGCCCCATATCTGTGTAATCTATGCTGATGTCCTGAAAACAAGCATTTGGGACTGGGTACGAACCCATGGGCGTTTGATATGGTTTCTTTGGATTGTGGCTACCACAAATGCTACACTCGTCACAGAACAAATCTGTCATATCTTTCATGTGGGGGTGCCACCAGATGTGGGACACTTTCTGTAAAGTCTTCAGTTTGCCTTCGTGTGTGGGCCCATGAGCTTCTCGTATTAGTTCTGGACAGAGGTTTGCAGGGGCCACTAGTCTGCCATCATGGCATCTCCACAGTTCATCAGGTCCTTTGGTGGCCCCTTTCTGTCCCCATACTGAGTGTTCATAGGGTCCTGCTGAAAACTGGAGTTCTTTTATGTGTTGCCCTGTGAGCTCAGTCCGAGCTGGTTGGATCTGAAGTATCATTTGTCTCGGGGTGTATCCACCAGCTTTCTTGGCTGCTTTGTCAGCTGCATCATTTCCCTCGCTGACTCTGTTTTTCAGTTGTTGATGTCCTTTACACTTCATGATGGCCACCTTCTTAGGTAGTGAGACTGATTTAATCAGTTTTTCCATCTGTGTCTTGTGTTTGATTGGCAGGTTTCCTGTGGTGGTGAAGTTGCGTCTAACCCATTGTGGTCCATCAGTATGGACTGCTCCATGAGCATACGCTGAGTCGGTGTAGATGTTTACAGTCTTTCCTTCAGCTCTTTCCAGAGCTTGTGTCAACCCTATGATTTCAGCTAACTGGGCTGATGCAGGTTGTGTGATGATGGCAGATTCCAAAGTCACATGTGATCTATCCGGGAGCTGCTGCACCACTGCGTATGCTGCTATGTTCCCTTCCTCTCCTCTATAGCAGCATCCATCTGTGTATAACCATAGGTCCGGGTTAGTGAGTGGTTCGTTCCCCAGGTCAGGTCTCAGTTTCAATTCTTGTGCAGCTCTTTCTGCACAGGAGTGGGGTAGACCTTCTTCAGCATTGAGTGCGTCTGCCATGTTTTTGTCAGTGTTGACAAATGTGATGTGTGATTGTGTGCATTTATTCTGGATTTTCGTTTTTCTTTCAGCGCTGAACGTGAATTCTTTGCTCATCAGATATGCTGCAACCCCATGGTGGGTGTGTATTTCCAATGGATGGCACATTACCAAGTGGGCTGTTTTTTCAATAGCTTTTGCCACTGCAGCTACATATCTGGAACATGTGGTTTGTCCTACTTCGATGTGGTCCAATTTGGAGGAGTGATACATCAACACTCTTCTCTCCCCCTCTTGTTTCTGAAAAAGGATGGATGATGTGAATCCTTCCTTTTCAGAAACATCCAGATGGAATTTGTTTTTGTAGTCAGGTGATGTCAATGCTGCTGCCACTGAGAGATCTGTTTTCAAGAGTGCAAAAGCCTTTGATGCTTCAGTGGTCCATGTCAATGACGAGTGTAGGTTCCTTGGTCCCGCCTCTCGCACTATTTCTCTCAGTGGCTCAGTTCTGGCAGTGTAGTCTGGGATGTGTGTTCGGCTGTACCCTGTCAAGCCAAGGAAAGACAACATTCCCGACACCGTGATGGGGCGTGGATGATGAAGTATAGAGTCTCTGTGGGTTTTGGAGAGTCCTGCTCCTTCTCCCGAGATTTCTCTGCCAAGGAAAAGGACAGTTCTGCGACAGGACTGGACTTTGCTCATTTTGACTTTGTATCCTTTGACGGCCAGGAAGTCCAGTAATGTTTTTGTCATCTGTAGGCAGAGATCAGAAGTGGGAGCCCCCAACAAAAGGTCATCTACATATTGGATCAGTATCACACCTTCTGGGATTTTCAACTCTGCCAGGTGTGTTTTAAGGATGTGATTGAAAATTCCGGGAGAACACCTGTAACCCTGTGGAAGAACAAAATAAGTGTACTGTTGATGTTCATACGTGAAAGCAAAGAATGGCTGAGAGGCTTCATCAAGTGGGATGCTGAAGAAAGCATTAGCCAGATCCACCACCGTGAAGTATTGGTGTTTTGGAGACAGATTGCTCAGAGTGATGTGAGGGTCAGGGACAGGTAGGTCTATAGGTGCAGTAACGTCATTTACTGCTCGGAAGTCTTGAACCATCCGGTATGTTTCTCCTCCAGCTTTCAGCACTGGTAGGATCGGCGTGTTCCATGGAGATACAGTTCGATAGATAACCTGTGCTCTCAGTAACCCATCAATGGTCGGTTCGATCCCCATGATCTGTTCGGGTTTCAAACGGTATTGAGTTCGGTAGATAGGTATTTGATCTGGATTTAGTAGGGTGATGGTGACTGGTTCCACCTGTAGTTGGCCCACATCAAAAGGGGTGTGAGTCCATAACCTTTCATCTATGGTGGAGATCAATGCTTTGGTAGACGGGTGGTCAGTGTATGGCTTACCATGGTGTCTTGGCAGGGTCAGTCGTTCTGGAAGACAGTGTTCTTCAGTGTCAACAGTCATGAACCTCCACATGTTTTCAGTGGTGGCCTTGTGTATTCCCGGTGTTTGGGTGGGTTCCCACTGAAGTTTGGATGCTCGTCTGATCATAGGGCCCAGGCTCCTTGCTTCAAAACCGTTTCCCACCGCTAGTGTAACATGGGGAGCTGACTCCTCCCCTAGTAAGTACCAGGATTTCAAATGAGGTGGTAGGATGACTGGTGCTGCCACCCCCTCTTGTCCACACACAATGGTGCAACACCTGATGGATGGCGTTAGGTGCATCATGTTCTCATCCCAGTCATCAATGTATGTGTTCACGTCATTGTCTGTCACATTCAATGTACAGTGAATCTCAGCTTGTGGGGTCTTGTATGGGTGTAATGCATAGATCTGTGATTTCAGTTGATTGAACTTAAACTGGACCTCCGGAGTCCCAGGACCTGTCTCAATGCATTTTAGCCAATAGATTTCTTGTGTTGCTGACAACACAGGGGTTGGGATGATAGGTAACATCAGTACACTGACGGGGTGGGCAGGTGTTGAGGGAATAGGATCAATGGAAACCTCCACACCCTTCTCAGTGAGGTAAATTGAACATTTTAGTTTGCACAGTAGGTCCCTTCCTAGGAGGTTAATTGGACAATTTGGACAGTATAGGAACTGATGCTTCAAATTGGAAGGGCCCCATGAAAAAAGCAATGGAATGGTCTTGTTTTGTGCTTCGGGTGTTCCTGATACCCCCACCACCTGTATTGTTTCCGAAGAGAGTGGTTGACGAGATCTTATGGCAGAATACGTACATCCTGTATCTACCAAAAATTGGTGGGTCACTCCCTCCACCTCACACATGACAGTTGGTTCGGTGTGGAGTGGAAAATGTTGACCCCCATTCTCGTTCTGTGGTGGTGGGCAGCTTCAGGGCCATGGGGCATATTCGTCTGACATGCCCTGGAAAGGAGGAGGTGGTTGCTGATTTGGGTCTGGGTTTGGGTGATTGTATGCAGGTTGAGGGCCCGCATGTGGTTGATACATCATTGGCCTGACTCCCCCTCTTGGTCTAGGGGCGTATCCTCGTCCCCTATTGGCCAGAAACTGGCTTTGGGCCGGGGTTATTGGGTGCGGACACTGTCGCACCATGTGCCCAGCTTGTTTACAATTATGACAGCTTCCATAAGATCCAGAGTACCTCTGGGGCTGTCCCCATGTGGGGGAATAGTTTGATTGTGGTAGTGGGTAGTAGGGTTGTAGTGGTGGTTCCGACGAAGGGTATGGCTGAAGCGGGTAGGCATACGGCAGTTGGAATGGCTGCTCCTGGGGTGGGTGTATAGGTGGTCCCTGCTGGGTGAAGATGGGTAGTTGTTGTTGCTGTATCATTTGGGAAACAGTTTTTTCAATAATTTGTGAGATTTCTTGTTGGTCTTCAGCCACCATCTGTTTCTTGGGTTTCTCCCCCTTCTGAGCCTCTTTCAATTGCAGTTTCAAAAGTTGTACCTGTAGGGACTGAACTTGTGTTTCAGCCCCTCCCTTATCCTTGTTGTATTGGGTGATGTGGTGATGCACATGGGAGTTAAACTGAGCCTGGGGAAGTGCCATTAACCCCACCGTGGCCATAAGTTTAGTTCGGACCTCCATTGGAGCACCGCTCACCACCATCTCCTTCCACATGCTGACCGTGGTGCCAGTATGGTCATATGGTTCTTCATGAACAGTTCTCCATGTGGTCTTCGCTCTGTCGAGATAGGCTGCCGGTTGTTCCCCTGGATTGATGGTGAATGATGAAAGGGTTGTGTGGTTTCGTTCTGTGGGATATGCCCTTCTCAACACTGCCCACAATTCCGCTCGGAAGTCTTCCTGGGCTAGTGCAGCCGGGGCTGTGGCAAGATCTGCATCTCTTATCAGAGCATTCATGGTGGTATGATCTGTTGCTCTAGCCAGAAGGGCCCTTATGTCACCTAGACAGAGCCGTAGGCCTGACGTCAGTGTTTGGAGTTGAAGGAGCCATGCAGAGGCACCCCCATGCAGGCTGGGTAATTGTTCCATCAAAGTGGTAAGGTCTGTCATTTTCCAGGGTTGGTATTCTTCATGCCCTCCGTCCGGAGTGGGCCTCAACGGCATCTGCATCTCCGACCCTTCTCGTCCTCCATGTTTGGGATCCCAATCTGCCCTGGACGAGAGACCCCTGCTGTTCTGTTCCCTGAGACGTACGGACTGTCTAATAGGTTCGACCAAATCCGTCACCTTCCCCATCATTACCCCTTTTATATGGTACGAGCCCTCTCCACGTTCAGCATCTTCTATCATAGATCTGGCCAGTGCCAGTGACTCCCTGAGGTCTCGCTCCACCTCCTCTTCATCTTGTCCTGTTTTATTCTCACCTTCATCGTCCTTGCTGTGGTTCCTTCTTAATGAGGCCCCAGAGGAACATTGTCCTGGTGACGACCATGACCCTTCAGAGACTATTTGACTATCCCCCTGTGTTCTGTTTCTGAACCAGTCTGGGTTTGGAGTGGAAGAAAACTGAATCAGCTCTCTGTCTTCTCTCTTCAAAGGGCCTGGTTGAGACCCACCACCCCGTCCTTGTGGGTAGTTTGGTAGAGACTCACCGTGTCCCTGTAGTGAGGCGGAGTTCGAACCCCCCCCACGTCCCTGTGGGTATGCTCTATCCCTTTCCTCCCTTTCTCTATGATCAGGCCTCTCTTCACACACGAGTTGCCCTTCTTGGATCCCCAAAGTCATGCTTCCTTTTAGGTGTCCTTCATGCACCACAAACACCGGTGCCTGTACCACAGCAGGGGTCAAAAAAGGGTTTTGAGGGAGGTGGCTGAATGGATTTTGAGAATAGGGAGGTGGTGTTATTTTCTCCCCCTGTGGCAGTTCCGGGTATAGTTGGGTTGGGGCCGATGGGGCGACTGTGGTGGTAGGTGGGGCGTCATTATTGTTGGGCCTGCCCTCTTTGGTGTCAGATGTGGCTTCAGTGGCCACCCCCATCATGTCAGGTTTTCTGTAAGGGAGTGCTCTTCTAATTTCTTCAATTGCCCAAATTCCTATTTTCAGCTCAGCCTCTGCTCTTTCCCTATGCTTTGTTCCTTCCTTTTTAAATAAGTGACTCTTATTTTTTTCAACTTCACTTTGTATCCCTTCCTTCACTGCTTCCTCTAATTCTCTCTCCATAGTGAGGAGTTGCCCTTTTGATGGGGCCCCCCCACTAAGGTAACCTTCTTGCGTCCATTTTAGCCTCACTTTTTCCCAGATTTTTTTAATGGCTCTATATTGTAGTCTCCCCCCTGCTCTGTCTTCCATTCTCTGATCTAAGTATTCATTGAATTTGTGTTTGGGGACGATGGTCGTGGCCATTTTGTCGTTAAGCTATGTCTGGGTCTATTCTATTTTGGTGCGCTTAGCCCGTCACTGATCGAAACCAGCGATGTAATTTCCGTATCTTCAGTAAATTATTTTTCCGTTTTCCAACAATATTTCAGCTATATCCTTTGGAACAGTATACTAATATATTCACGCGCTCCTGATATAATTGGAATGACAATTCTAGGTACTTATATTCAAAAATTATTATTGCTTTTCGCTTACTCAAATAATTAAATATTTTGGCAAAATATTTCAGAACTGTCCTTTTGGTACAATATACTAATTAATTCAAGCGCTCCTTATATAATTGGAATGACAATTATAGGATCTTTTATTCGAAAGTTATTATTGCTTTTAACTTTTTTCGATTAATTTGAACTTTTTCGATTAACTAAATACTTTGCCAAAACATTTCAGAAATTTCCTTTGGGGACAATATACTAGTATATTCTAGCGCTTCTAAAATAATTGTCAAATTAATTCTAACCCTTAAGGATTTACCAACAGCACGAGAGGGAAAAATCAGGTCAACTCATCAGCAGAAAATAGTTGCTTCACAGCAGCACACACATTGACTCGGCGGTCACTTTAACACAGCCTCAACTTAGCATATGGCTAATTAGTAGCAATCGGCCTCGTGGAACGTTCAATCACCCACATTGATTTGGCGTTATCGACTAGTCTCGGTTCTGCTCATGCAACTTATTTCATATTTCATCATTTAATTTCATCAATTCCTCACTGGTATATCAGACTACTTGGAATACATTTCAGACAAAATTCATTTAATTCCTCACTGTTATCAGACTACTTGGAATACATTCAGAATAACACGCATAGCCTTCTGTCTACTGGAATGCCAACTCCAGTAGACTCAGGTTCGCTATTACCAACTTGATCACACAATATCACAATTTCATCAATTCCTCACTGGTATATCAGACTACTTGGAATACATCTCAGACAAAATTCATTTAATTCCTCACTGTTATCAGACTACTTGGAATACATTCAGACAAAATTCATTTAATTCCTCACTGTTATCAGACTACTTGGAATACATTTTTAACGCAGATATCCTTACACCATGCCTTAGATTCTAAACAATTCCACATAAATTTAGCAACAATTCACACTCACCACAGTACTTCTGATCATTGAATTTAGATATTGGCTATAATACAATATGCAGATTTTGATTAAACAGGCATCTGCTTACCTTTTAGTTTCGAGCTCTTTTGATCAGTTTCCTGGGTGAGTTGAATCGCGATTCTCCTCTAACAGGTCACCTCTCCTTCTGGAATCTTTCTCCCACGCGTCTCCTGTCTGATCAATTTTCTATGGACCGAATTCAAAGATGTCTATTACCATCCTCTGCTTACCAAGTTTCTGTTGATAAAACGTTTACTGGAGACAGGAGATCAAGTGGAGACATAGGACGAGGTGGATAATTATATAATAAGGCCGTTTTATTCAGTTGTAAAGATATCAGGCAAAGCGTACAATACGGCCCCCTTCTGTCTGATTCGTATGGAATCGTCGGAAAAAGAGGGCGCTCTAAACAGTACATTCAGATTATATAGACAACTAGCAAAGTAGGTTGATCTTGTCGTCTGGCCTTCCGATTGGTCGATCTGGGTCGTGGGTTGTCCTGTCCGGGCCTGATGTCGACATTCCATTGGTTCTTCCCACAGTTCTTTGTCTTGTGCTCCAACCTTGAGTTGTGTGTGTGTCTGTGATTGTCATGGGGGAGGGGAGTTGTGTGTGTCGGTGTAGATGTCTAATGAGTCCAGCATATATCCAAGAGAAGGAGGGGGTGTGTGTATTTTGTATAGAAGATAGCTTATGTTGAGAAGTTGTTATTTCAAGTTTCCAGTGTCTTATTACAATTTCTTACACTGTCTCAATTATATTATGACAGACCACCTATATCTATTGTCTCAATTATATTATGATAGACACGACAGATCTACCGTCTCTACTATATTATGACAGACCAGCTAGATATATTATCTCTATTAAATTATGACAGACCAGCTAAAACTATTGTATTTATTATATTACGACAGACCAGCGATATCTATTGTCTCTATTTTATTATGGCAGACTAGCTAGATCTACGGTTTCTACTATTTTATGACAGACCAGCTATATCTAGTGTCTCAATTATTTTATGTCAGACCAGCTACATCTACTGTCTCAATTATATTATTGCAGACCAGCTAGATCTACTCTCTCAATTATACTACGAAAGACCAGCTAGATTTACTCTCTCTATTATATTATGACAGACCAGCTAGATCTACTGTCTCACTTATATTATGACCGACAAGCTCGATCTACTGTCACAATTTTATTACGAAATACCAGCTAAATTTCTTGTCTCTAGTAAATTATGACAGACCAGCTTGATCTACTGTCTCATTTTTAGCATGACAGACCAGCTATATCTACTGTCTCAATTATATTATGACAGACCACCTATATCTATTGTCTCAATTATATTATGATAGACACGACAGATCTACTGTCTCTACTATATTATGACAGACCAGCTAGATATATTATCTCTATTAAATTATGACAGACCAGCTAAAACTATTGTATTTATTATATTACGACAGACCAGCGATATCTATTGTCTCTATTTTATTATGGCAGACCAGCTAGATCTACTGCCTCTACTATATTATGAAATACCAGCAAGATCTACTGTCTCTATTATACTACGAAAGACCAGTGTAACGGCAGCCTTCCCTCTCTTCACTAGAAGAGGAGGTGTAACAGGGATCAGATCAACACGCAGCGTAGCCAGTGCTCAACATGTTTAATTAAACGAATAAACAGTGAACACTTACAAATACAAAATAACAAAATGTGGCAAACCGATACAGCCCTATCTGGTGCAGAGAAAACACAGAGACAGGAAACAACCACCCACAAAATCCCAACACAAAACAAGCCACCTATATATGATTCCCAATCAGAGACAACACAAAACATCTGCCTCTGATTGAGAACCATATTAGGCCAAACATAGAAACAGACAAACAAGACACACAACATAGAATACCCACCCAGCTCACGTCCTGACCAACACTAAAACAAGCAAAACACACAAGAACTATGGTCAGAACGTGACAACCAGCTAGATTTACTGTCTCTAGTATATTATGACAGACCAGCTATATATACTGTCTCAATTATATTATGACAGACCAGCTATATCTAATGTCTCATTTATATTATGACAGACCGGCTAGATCTACTGTCTCTACTATATTATAAAAAACCAGCTAGATCTATTATCTCTATTATATTATGACAGACTAGCTACATCTACTGTATTTATTATATTACAACAGACCAGCTATATCTAATGTCACTATTTTATTACGGCAGACTAGATAGATCTACTGTTTCTACTATTTTACGACAGACCAGCTATATCTAGTGTCTCAATTATATTATGACAGACCAGCTAGATCGATTATCTCTATTATATTATGACAGAGCAGCTACATATACTATCTTTATTATATTACGACAGACCAGCTACATCTACTGTCTTTATTATATTATGACAGACCAGCTACATCTACTGTCTCAATTATATTATGGCCAACCAGCTCGATATACTGTCTCAATTTTATTACGAAATACCAGCTAAATTTCTTGTCTCTAGTAATTTATGACAGACCAGCTTGATCTACTGTCTCATTTTTTATCATGACAGACCAGCTAGATCTACTGTCTCAATTATAGTATGACAGACCAGCTAGATATATTATCACTATTTAATTATGACAGACCAGCTAAATCTACTGTATTTATTATATTACGACAGACCAGCTATATCTACTGTCTCTATTATATTACGGCAGACCAGCTAGATCTACTGTCTCAGTCGAATTACGGCAGACCAGCTAGATCTACTGTCTCTACTATTTTATGAAAGACCAGCTAGATCTATAATCTCTATTATATTATGACAGAACAGCTACATCTACTGTCTTTATTATATTACGGGTGACCAGCTATATCTATTGTCACTATTTTATTACGGCAGACTAGCTAGATCTACTGTCTCTACTATTTTATGAAAGACCAGCTAGATCTATAATCTCTATTATATTATGACAGACCAGCTATATCTAGTGTCTCAATTATATTATGACAGACCAGCTAGATATATTATCTCTATATTATGACAGAACAGCTACATCTACTGTCTCAATTATATTATGACCGACCAGCTCGATCTACTGTCTCACTTATATTATGACCGACCAGCTCGATCTACTGTCTCTATTATATTACGAAAGACCAGCTAAATTTCCTGTCTCTAGTATATTATGATAGACCTTCTCGATCTACTGTCTCATTTTTATCATGACAGACCAGCTATATCTACTGTCTCAATTATATTATGACAGACCAGCTACATCTACTGTCTCAATTATATTATGACAGACCAGCTAGATCTACTGTCTCACTTATATTATGACCGACCAGCTCGATCTACTGTCTCTATTATATTACGAAAGACCAGCTAAATTTCATGTCTCTAGTATATTATGATAGACCTGCTCGATCTACTGTCTCATTTATATCATGACAGACCAGCTATATATACTGTCTCAATTATATTATGACAGACCAGCTAGATCTACTGTCTCATTTATAATATGACAGACCGGCTAGATCTACTGTCTCTACTATATTATGACTGACCAGCTAGATCTATTATGTCTATTATATTATGGCAGACCAGCTATATCTACTGTATTTATTATATTCCGAGTGACCAGCTATATCTCTTGTCACTATTTTATTACGGCAGACCAGCTAGATCTACTGACTCTACTATTTTATTAAAGACCAGCTAGATCTATAATCTCAATTATATTATGACAGAACAGCTACATCTACTGTCTTTATTATATTACGAGTGACCAGCTATATCTATTGTCACTCTTTTATTACGACAGACTAGCTAGATCTACTGTTTCTACTATTTTATGACAGACCAGCTATATCTAGTGTCTCAATTATTTTATGACAGACCAGCTACATCTACTGTCTCCCGTGTGGCTCAGTTGGTAGAGCATGGCGCTTGCAACGCCAGGGTTGTGGGTTCGATTCCCACGGGGGGTATGAATGTATGTACTTGTAAGTCGCTCTGGATAAGAGCGTCTGCTAAATGACTTAAATGTAAAATGTAAATGTCTCAATTATATTATTGCAGACCAGCTAGATCTACTCTCTCAATTATACTACGAAAGACCAGCTAGATTTACTCTCTATTATAATATGACAGACCAGCTAGATCTACTGCCTCTTTTATGTTATGACAGACCAGCTATATCTACAGTCTCAATTATATTATGACCGACCAGCTCGATCTACTGTCTCAATTTTATTACGAAATACCAGCTAAATTTCTTGTCTCTAGTAAATTATGACAGACCAGCTTGATCTACTGTCTCATTTTTATCATGACAGACCAGCTATATCTACTGTCTCAATTATATTATGACAGACCAACTATATCTATTGTCTCAATTATATTATGATAGACACGACAGATCTACTGTCTCTACTATATTATGACAGACCAGCTAGATATATTATCTCTATTAAATTATGAGACCAGCAAAAACTATTGTATTTATTATATTACGACAGACCAGCGATAACTATTGTCTCTATTATATTACGGCAGACCGGCTAGATCTACTGCCTCTACTATATTATGAAATACCAGCAAGATCTACTGTCTCTATTATACTACGAAAGACCAGCTAGATTTACTGTCTCTAGTATATTATGACAGACCAGCTATATATACTCTCTCAATTATATTATGACAGACCGGCTAGATCTTCTGTCTCTACTATCTTACGGCAGACCAGCTAGATCTACTGTCTCTATTATACTACGAAAGACCAGCTAGATGTACTGTCTATATTATATTACGACAGACCAACAAAATCTACTTTCTCAATTATATTTTGACAGACCATCTAGATCTACTATCTTAATTATACTACGAAAGTCTAGCTAGATTTACTTTCTCTAGTATATTATGACAGACCATCTACATATACAGTCTCTAATATATTATGACAGACCAGCTATATCTACTGTCTCAATTATATTATGACAGACCAGCTAGATATATTATCTCTATTAAATTATGACAGACCAGCTAAATCTACTGCATTTATTATATTATGACAGACCAGCTATATCTATTGTCTCTATTTTATTACGGCAGACCAGCTCGATCTACTGTTTGGCCCTGTCTGGGGGTATCATCGGATGGGGCCACAGTGTCTCCTGACCCCACCTGTCTCAGCCTCCAGTATTTATGCTAGTGTAGTTTATGCTAGTGTAGTTTACTTCCTCTTGAATTTGCAGACGTGTTGCTGTGCGTTTTGTTGCCAACTTTACTTTGCTAGCTGACGACTTTACGTTTTTGTTTTTTTTCCTTTTTAATTACCGTTTATACTTTTAGTTTTTCCATCGCAACATTTTTCCCTCATTCAACTTTTTCACTCCGGACGCTTTATCTGGACATGGTTCGTCAGCACCTTCAACAGCCGAAGCTAAGTAGTAACATTAACATGATGTCTTCTAATTGCAGTCGCTGTACTCATAATATACAGGAGAACGATCGCCTTATGGCGAGGATAGCTGTGCTGCAAGCCCAGCTTCAGACGCAATCGTTTGGCAAGGGTAATTTCAGTGTAGGAAAGGAAGAAACAGCGTCTGTGCCACCAGTAAGTACAGATACTAACGTTAGTATAAACCCCCCCGCACAGTCCCCGCAGCCGGACAACTTTCTCATGGCTTCTGGAGGGAAATGCTGTTGGAATGCTCAACTGGTGTCGCTCATTCAGCCGACAGAAACTTTCAACCGGTTTTCCCCATTATGTAGCGAGTCGGAGTCTGAGGCTGAGTCTTCTCTTGTCTCTACTCCTCCCGTTACGGGGTCTGAGACGCCGAAGGCTCCAACCATTAGCTCTGACAAATTGAAAACCCTAGTCATTGGCAACTCCATTACCCGCAGTATTAGACTTAAAACGAATCACCCAGCGATCATACACTGTTTACCAGGGGGCAGGGCTACCGACGTTAAGGCTAATCTAAAGATGGTGTTGGCTAAAGCTAAATCTGGCGAGTGTAGAGAGTATAGAGATATTGTTATCCACGTCGGCACCAACGATGTTAGGATGAAACAGTCAGAGGTCACCAAGTGCAACATAGCTTCAGCGTGTAAATCAGCTAGAAAGATGTGTCGGCATCGAGTAATTGTCTCTGGCCCCTCCCAGTTAGGGGGAGTGACGAGCTCTACAGCAGAGTCTCACATTTACATTTACATTTAAGTCATTTAGCAGACGCTCTTATCCAGAGCGACTTACAAGTACATACATTCATACTTTTTTTTTTGTACTCACAACTCAATCGCTGGTTGAAAACTGTTTTCTGCCCCTCCCAAAAGATAGAATTTGTAGATAATTGGCCCTCTTTCTGGGACTCACCCACAAACAGGACCAAGCCTGACCTGCTGAGGAGTGACGGACTCCATCCTAGCTGGAGGGGTGCTCTCATCTTATCTACTAACATAGATAGGGCTCTAACTCCTCTAGCTCCACAATGAAATAGGGTGCAGGCCAGGCAGCAGGCTGTTAGCCAACCTGCCAGCTTAGTGGAGTCTGCCAATAGCACAGTCAGTGTAGTCAGCTCAGCCATCCCCATTGAGACTGTGTCTGTGCCTCGACCTAGGTTGGGCAAAACTAAACATGGCGGTGTTCGCCTTAGCAATCTCATTAGGATAAAGACCTCCTCCATTCCTGCCATTATTGAAAGAGATCGTGATACCTCACATCTCAAAATAGGGTTACTTAATGTTAGATCCCTCACTTCAAAGGCAGTCATAGTCAATGAACTAATCACTGATCATAATCTTGATGTGATTGGCCTGACTGAAACATGGCTTAAGCCTGATGAATTTACTGTGTTAAATGAGGCCTCACCTCCTGGTTACACTAGTGACCATATCCCCCGTGCATCCCGCAAAGGCGGAGGTGTTGCTAACATTTACGATAGCACATTTCAATTTACAAAAAAAAAAATGACGTTTTCGTCTTTTGAGCTTCTAGTCATGAAATCTATGCAGCCTACTCACTCACTTTTTATAGCTACTGTTTACAGGCCTCCTGGGCCATATACAGCGTTCCTCTCTGAGTTCCCTGAATTCCTATCAGACCTTGTAGTCATAGCAGATCATATTCTAATTTTTGGTGATTTTAATATTCATATGGAGAAGTCCACAGACCCACTCCAAAAGTCTTTCGGAGCCATCATCGACTCAGTGGGTTTTGTCCAACATGTCTCTGGACCTACTCACTGCCACAGTCATACTCTGGACCTAGTTTTGTCCCATGGAATAAATGTTGTAGATCTTAATGTTTTTCCACATAATCCTGGACTATCGGACCACCATTTTATTACGTTTGCAATCGCAACAAATAATCTGCTCAGACCCCAA
This sequence comes from Salvelinus namaycush, assembly GCF_016432855.1. NCBI lineage: Eukaryota > Metazoa > Chordata > Actinopteri > Salmoniformes > Salmonidae > Salvelinus > Salvelinus namaycush. Next base: position 164,153 of record NW_024058031.1, read on the forward strand.
CCAAGGAGCATCAAAAGTCGTGCTATAAATTCTCAGACAACACAAAAATTCCTTGATGCCCTTCCAGACTCCTTCTGCCTACCCAAGGACGTCAGAGGACAAAAATCAGTTAACCACCTAACTGAGGAACTCAATTTAACCTTGCGCAATACCCTAGATGCAGTTGCACCCCTAAAAACGAAAAACATTTGTCATAAGAAACTAGCTCCCTGGTATACAGAAAATACCCGAGCTTTGAAGCAAGCTTCCAGAAAATTGGAACGGAAATGGCGCCACACCAAACTGGAAGTCTTGCGACTAGCTTGGAAAGACAGTACCGTGCAGTACCGAAGAGCCCTCACTGCTGCTCGATCATCCTACTTTTCCAACTTAATCGAGGAAAATAAGAACAATACAAAATTTATTTTTGATACTGTTGCAAAGCTAACTAAAAAGCAACATTCCCCAAGAGAGGATGGCCTTCACTTCAGCAGTAATAAATTCATGAACTTCTTTGAGGAAAAGATCATGACCATTAGAAAGCAAATTACGGACTCCTCTTTGAATCTGCGTATTCCTCCAGGGCTTAGCTGTCCTGGATCTGCACAGCTCTGCCAGGGCCTGGGATCGGGAGAGACACTTAAGTGTTTTAGTACTATATCTCTTGACACAATGATGAAAATAATCATGGCCTCTAAACCTTCAAGCTGCATACTGGATCCTATTCCTACTAAACTACTGAAAGAGCTGCTTCCTGTGCTTGGCCCTCCTATGTTGAACATAATAAACAGCTCTCTATCCACCGGATGTGTACCAAACTCACTAAAAGTGGCAGTAATAAAGCCTCTCTTGAAAAAGCCAAACCTTGACCCGGAAAATATAAAAAACTATCGGCCTATATCGAATCTTCCATTCCTCTCAAAAATTTTAGAAAAAGCTGTTGCGCAGCAACTCACTGCCTTCCTGAAGACAAACAATGTATACGAAATGCTTCAGTCTGGTTTTAGACCCCATCATAGCACTGAGACTGCACTTGTGAAGGTGGTAAATGACCTTTTAATGGCGTCAGACCGAGGCTCTGCATCTGTCCTCGTGCTACTAGACCTTAGTGCTGCCTTTGACACCATCGATCACCACATTCTTTTGGAGAGACTGGAAACCCAAATTGGTCTACACGGACAAGTTCTGGCCTGGTTTAGATCTTACCTGTCGGAAAGATATCAGTTTGTCTCTGTGAATGGTTTGTCCTCTGACAAATCAACTGTACATTTCGGTGTTCCTCAAGGTTCCGTTTTCGGACCACTATTGTTTTCACTATATATTTTACCTCTTGGGGATGTTATTCGAAAACATAATGTTAACTTTCACTGCTATGCGGATGACACACAGCTGTACATTTCAATGAAACATGGTGAAGCCCCAAAATTGCCCTCGCTAGAAGCCTGTGTTTCAGACATAAGGAAGTGGATGGCTGAAAACTTTCTACTTTTAAACTCGGACAAAACAGAGATGCTTGTTCTAGGTCCCAAGAAACAAAGAGATCTTCTGTTAAATCTGACAATTAATCTTGATGGTTGTAAAGTCGTCTCAAATAAAACTGTGAAGGACATCGGCGTTACTCTTGACCCTGATCTCTCTTTTGACGAACATATCAAGACTGTTTCAAGGACAGCTTTTTTCCATCTACGTAACATTGCAAAAATCAGAAATTTTCTGTCCAAAAATGATGCAGAAAAATGTATCCATGCATTTGTTACTTCTAGGTTAGACTACTGCAATGCTCTACTTTCCGGCTACCCGGATAAAGCACTAAATAAACTTCAGTTAGTGCTAAATACGGCTGCTAGAATCCTGACTAGAACCAAGAAATTTGATCATATTACTCCAGTGCTAGCTTCGCTACACTGGCTTCCTGTTAAGGCAAGGGCTGTTCAAGGTTTTACTGTTAACCTATAAAGTGTTACATGGGCTTGCTCCTACCTATCTTTCCGAGTTGGTCCTGCCGTACATACCTATACGTACGCTACGGTCACAAGACGCAGGCCTCCTAATTGTCCCTAGAATTTCTAAGCAAACAGCGGGAGGCAGGGCTTTCTCCTATAGATCTCCATTTTTATGGAGCGGTCTGCCTACCCATGTGAGAGACGCAGACTCGGTCTCAACCTTTAAGTCTTTACTGAAGACTTATCTCTTCAGTAGGTCATATGATTGAGTGTAGTCTGGCCCAGGAGTGTGAAGGTGAACGGAAAGGCTCTGGAGCAACGAACCGCCCTTGCTGTCTCTGCCTGGCCGGTTCCCCTCTCTCCACTGGGATTCTCTGCCTCTAACCCTATTACAGGGGCTGAGTCACTGGCTTACTGGTGCTCTTTCATGCCGTCCCTAGGAGGGGTGCGTCACTTGAGTGGGTTGAGTTACTGACGTGATCTTCCTGTCTGGGTTGGCGTCCCCCCTTGGTTTATGCTGTGGTGGAGATCTTTGTGGGCTATACTCGGCCTTGTCTCAGTATTGTAAGTTGGTGGTTGAAGATATCCCTCTAGTGGTGCGGGGGCTGTGCTTTGGCAAAGTGGGTGGGGTTATATCCTTCCTGTTTGGCCCTGTCCGGGGGTTTCTTCGGATGGGGCCACAGTGTCTCCTGACCGCTCCTGTCTCAGCCTCCAGTATTTATGCTGCAGTAGTTTATGTGTCGGGGGGCTAGGGTCAGTTGGTTATACCTGGAGTACTTCTCCTGTCTTATCCAGTGTCCTGTGTGAATTTAAGTATGCTCTCTCTAATTCTCTCATTCTCTCTTTCTTTCTCTCTCTCTGAGATCCTGAGCCCTAGGACCATACGTCACGGCAAACCGGGCATGATGACTCCTTGCTGTCCCCAGTCCACCTGGCCTTGCTGCTGTTCCAGTTTCAACTGCTCTGCCTGCGGTTATGGAACCCCTACCTGTCCCAGACCTGCTGCTTTCAACTCTTAATGATCGGCTATGAAAAGCCAACTGACTTTTATTCCTGATTATTATTTGACCATGCTTGTCATTTATGAACATTTTGAAAATCTTGGCTCTCTCTAATTCTCTCCTTCTCTCTTTCTTTCTCTCTCTCGGAGGACCTGAGCCCTAGGACCATACGTCAGGACTACCGGGCATGATGACTCCTTGCTGTCCCCAGTCCGCCTGGCCTTGCTCCTATTCCAGTTTCAACTGTTCTGCCTGCGGTTACGGAACCCCTACCTGTCCCAGACCTGCTGTTTTCAACTCTTAATGATCGGCTATGAGTGATCGGCTATGAGTGAATGATCGGCTATGAAAAGCCAACTGACATTTATTCCTAATTATTATTTGACCATGCTTGTCATTTATGAACATTTAGAAAATCTTGGCTCTCTCTAATTTTCTCCTTCTCTCTTTCTTTCTCTCTCTCGGAGGACCTGAGCCCTAGGACCATACGTCAGGACTACCGGGCATGATGACTCCTTGCTGTCCCCAGTCCACCTGGCCTTGCTGCTATTCCAGTTTCAACTGTTCTGCCTGCGGTTATGGAACCGCCACCTGTCCCAGACCTGCTGTTTTCAACTCTTAATGATCGGCTATGAAAAGCCAACTGAAAATTATTCATGATTATTATTTGACCATGCTTGTCACTTATGAACATTTTGAACATCTTGGCATAGTTCTGTTATAATCTCCACCCGGCACAGCCAGAAGAGGACTGGCCACCCCTCATAGCCTGGTTCCTCTCTAGGTTTCTTCCTAGGTTTTGGCCTTTCTAGGGAGTTTTTCCTAGCCACCGTGCTTCTACACCTGCATTGCTTGCTGTTTGGGGTTTTAGGCTGGGTTTCTGTACAGCACTTCGAGATATTAGCTGATGTACGAAGGGCTATATAAAATAAACTTGATTGATTGATTGATTGATGTGTTGGGGGGCTAGGGTCAGTCTGTTATATCTGGAGTATTTCTCCTGTCTTATCCGGTGTCCTGTGTGATTTTAAGTATGCTCTCTCTAATTCTCTCTTTCTTTCTTTCTCTCTCTCTCTCTCGGAGGACCTGAGCCCTAGGACCATGCCTCAGGACTACCTGGCATGATGACTCCTTGTTGTCCCCAGTCCACCTGGCCGTGCTGCTACTCCAGTTTCAACTGTTCTGCCTGCGGCTATGGAACCCTGACCTGTTCACTGTGATTACTATTATTTGACCACGCTGGTCATTTATGAACATTTTAACATCTTGGCCATGTTCTGTTATAATCTCCAACCGGCACAGCCAGAAGAGGACTGGCCACCCCTCATAGCCTGGTTCCTCTCTAGGTTTCTTTCTAGGTTTTGGCCTTTCTAGGGAGTTATTCCTAGCCAACGTGCTTCTACACCTGCATTGCTTGCTGTTTGGGGTTTTAGGCTGGGTTTCTGTGCAGCACTTTGATATATCAGCTGATGTAAGAAGGGCTATATAAATACATTTGATTTGATTTGATTTGGATAACTTGGGCCATTTTCTAATATTTAGGAACAATACCAGTTTGCATAGATTTGGTGAAGATATGCTTTAGAAGCGAGGACGGTTCATAATAATGGCTGGAATGGAGCAAATGGAATGGCATCAAACACATGGAAAAACACATGTCTTTGTATTTTACACCGTTCCACCTATTCCGCTCCAGCCATTACCACGAGCCGTTTTCTCCCCAATTAATGTGCCACTGTAACAGTATAACTTTAGTCAGTCCCCTCGCCCTGACCTGGGCGCGAACCAGGGACCCTCCACACATATCAACAACAATCACCCACATAGCATCGTTACCCAACGCTCCACAAAAGCCGCGGCCCTTGCAGAGCAAGGGGAACCACTACTTCAAGGTCTCAGAGCAAGTGACGTCACCGACTGAAAGGCTATTAGCGCGCACCACCGCTAACTAGATAGCCATTTCACATCCGTTACACCACCAACCTCTTGTGAGGCTCAGTAATCGAGAAAGACACTGATTTCACCAAAGAGGCACCAATCTCATCATGACCTGCTGCTGATATCTTTAAATGATCAATTACTGCCATCACCTATATTACATCAGGAGGATCAGATTGAAGCAGAGAAGCAAAATGTCCCTTAATGCAATCCAAGGGAATTCCTTTTGTTTTCTCAATTTTCTTTGACAGAGAGGAACCCACACTTACAAAAAGGTTATTAAATTCACATGATATACAATCAAGATCACTATAGGTCTTATTTACAACAATACATTGAGATGGAATAGTTGTAGATGCCTTTTTCTTTTTCAACAGTTGATTAACGATTTTCCAAGTTGACTTTATATTATTTAAGGATTCTTGGAATATGTTAGGAACATATATATATATATATATACCGGTCAAAAGTTTTAGAACACCTACTCATTCAAGGGTTTTTCTTTATTTTTACTATTTTCTACATTGTAGATTAATAGCGAAGAAATCAAAACTATGAAATAACAAATATGGAATCATGTAGTAACCAAAAAATTGTTAAACAAATCAAAATATATTTGAAATTTGAGATCCTTCAAATAGCCACCTTTTGCCTTGATGACAGCTTTGCACACTCTTGGCATTCTCTCAACCAGCTTCACCTGAAATGCATTTCAATTAACAGGTGTGCCTTCTTAAAAGTTTTTATTTTTAAATTAACGTATGTTGAAATCACCCAATAGAAATTAATCACCCAATCAAATCCAAGGTTGATGCAAGGATATTAATGAAACTACCAATGTCAGAATTGGGTGGCCGATAGATACATGCAATTACCACTTTTTACCACTAAAAAATAAACAGGAGGGAATTTCTGTGAAAATAGATTCAACATCAATGTTATCAGATGTCAGTGCGAGGTCCTCTCTTGCAAATAATTTAAAATGTTTATGAACTGAAATGGGCACTCATCCTCCCACTCTTGATGTTCTACAGTGGTGAACAGCATTATAAGGAGACATGGTAAAGCATGATTGTCTCTTCAGTCAACCAGGTTTCTGAAAGGGCAACAATGGAACATTCAAACTGAGAGAAGACAGTTAATGAACAAGGTGGTCATGATTTTTAGGAAGACTGTGAATGTTCAACTGAAAGGTAGAAGATAAGGTTGTCTTGGAATTAGATCAACTGCTATACAGGTTGTTAAATTGCTTAACATTATAGTAATCACAAGTGATAGACTTATTTCTGGTAAATTTCAGGATTTTTTCATCTGGATCAACACAATCATTATATTTATCATTCGCTTCATTAATATCTAATGGGTTAAAGACCATGTTATCAGGGTTGATATCCTGCCCAACTTAACTTCTTCTGGCTGCAAGCCCGAAGCCGGGCACAATATGACAACAGCCAGCTCAAGTGCAGGGCGCGAAATTCAAAATATATTTTTTAGAAATATTTAACTGTCACACATTAACAAGTCCAATACAGCATTTGAAAGATAAACATCTTGTGAATCCAGCCAACATGTCCGATTGTTTAAATGTTTTACAGCGAAAACACCACGTATATTTATGTTAGTTCACCACCAAATACAAAAAAGGACAGACATTTTTCACAGCACAGGTAGCATGCACTAAACCAACCTAACTAACCAAAGATCAACCAAACTAACCAAGAAACAACTTCATCAGATGACAGTCTTATAACATGTTATTCAATAAATCTATGTTTTGTTCGAAAAATGTGCATATTTGAGCTATAAATCAGTTTTACATTGCAGCTACCATCACAGCTACCGTCAAAAATGTCACCGAAGCAGCCAGAGTAATTACAGACACCAACGTCAAATACCTAAATACTCATCATAAAACATTTCTGAAAAATACATGGTGTACAGCAAATGAAAGACAGGCATCTTGTGATTCCAGCCAATATTTCCGATTTCTTAAGTGTTTTACAGCGAAAACACAATATAGCATTATATTAGCTTACCACAATAGCCAGAAACACAAGCCATTCCCCAGCAGCAAAAGTTAGCGATCGTAACAAACCAGCAAAAGATATATAATTTTTGACTAACCTTGATAAGCTTCATCAGATGACAGTCCTATAACATCAGGTTATACATACACTTATGTTTTGTTCGAAAATGTGCATATTTAGAGCTGAAATCAGTGGTTATACATTGTGCTAACGTAGCATCTTTTTCCCACAACGTCCGGATATTTTTCTGACACTCACATATTCTGACCAAATAACTATTCATAAACATAACTAAAAATACATTGTATAGGAAATGATAGATACACTAGTTCTTAAGGAGATACACAGTCGGAATCATCCAGAGAGTGGAACGGTAACATAGAATTGCATGCCACACATGTCTAATACAACCATACATTGGTGTTAGTTTTATCAATAGGGGTGCACTTCCTATGGAATGCACATTGACACAGTCCACACAACTGAAGACTTCAGAGTGTTATGACATTTAGAGAAATGTTTGGTTTTGCTGCAGTCAGCCAACAATGATTTGCAATTTGCTGAAATTGCTGCTGGCTTGCTGCTGGCGTCATTCACAATGCACTTTTGCAGCCAGGCACGTGTGTTGTGACTGAGTGTGTGACAGAGAAAATCGTTTTTTGTGTCATTTAGAGGGAAAATGCATTTTAGCGTTTGAGTCACTTTTCAAAAGTTGCTAAAAGTTCCAAATACATTTTTAAAAGTAGCTAAATTTGTTGCTATGTGCTGTTTGAAATTTTTTGCCAGGGTAGTCTGAAAAGTTGCTAAATCTAGCAACAAAATTGCTAAGTTGGCATCACTGGGACAGCCCAGTACATTACTGGGGCCGAGCTACCTGCCATCCAGGAACTCTGTATCAGGCGGTGTGAAAAGAAGGCCCGGAAACTTGTCAAAGACCCCAACCAAGCCATAGACTATTTTCTCTGCTGCCGCATGGCAAGTGGTACCGGTGCATCAAGCTTGATACCAACAGGCTCTTGAACAGCTTTTATCCCCAAGCAATATGACTGATAAATAGCTGACAAAATTACTAAACGGACCAAGTTTACCTTGTATCTTTATTGACCTTCAATTTCAATTATTGCACTCTCTCTACGCACACTCACAGGGCCCTAAAGACTCTCACTCCAACACACACACACACTCCATTATTTGCTCACTCACACATAATGTGCACATACACTTATACTGACTCTACACACCTGCACACCCACTCACATACAAGCTGCTGCTACTCTGTTTATCATATATCCTGATGCCTAGCCCCATTACCCCTATACATATCTACCTTCATCACCTCCAGTATCCCTGCACATGTCAATATGATATGGAAACCTTAAATACTTGCCAGTAGCCATTAGGTATTCAAAGTCAGGTCTCAACTCCACCTATTGCAGCATCTTGATGCCATTAGTACCGGCATGCACCTCTTTCAATATTCCTTTCCTAACTCCCTTTTCTCCTATCCTTTCCTAACTCCTTTTCCTCCTATCCTTTCCTAACTCCCTTTCCTCCTATCCTTTCCTCTACCCCTTTTCCTAGCATTCTTTCCTCTATTCTGTTTCCTAGCATCCTTTGTTATAGTCCCTTTTTCAAGCATCCTTTCTTCTACTCCTTTTCTCTATTCCTTTCCTCTACTCCTTTTCCAAGCATCCGTTCCTCCTTTATTTTTCCTAGCATCGTTTCCTCTACTCCTCTCCTTTACTCCTTTTCCTAGCATTCATTCCTCTACTCCTTTTCCTAGCATCCTTTCCTCTTCTAATTTTCCTAGCATCCTTTCCTCTTCTAATTTTCCTAGCATCCTTTCCTCTTCTAATTTTCCTAGCATCCTTTCCTCTACCTCTTTTCCTAGCATCCTTTCCTCTACCCCTTTCCTCTACTCCTTTTCCTAGCATCCTTTCCTCTACCTCTTTCCTCTACTTCTTTTCCTCTTTCCTCTACCTCTACCGGCCAAACATAGAAAACCAACAACCTAGAAAAAAGAACATAGACTCCCCACCCCAACTCACGCCCTGACCAACCTAACACAAAGACATAAAAAGAAACTAAGGTCAGAACGTGACACGAAATTCACCCAACTTATTGTAGGAAGCTTGTGGAAGGCTACCCGAAACGTTTGACCCAAGTTAAACAATTTAAAGGCATTGCTACCAAATACTAATTGAGTGTATGTAAACTTCTGACCCACTGGGAATGTGATGAAAGAAATAAAATGGGAAATAAATCATTCTCTCTACTATTATTCTGACATTTCACATTCTTAAAATAAAGTGGTGATCCTAACTGACCTAAGACAGGGAATTTTTACTAGGATTAAATGTCAGGAATTGTTAAAAACTGAGTTTAAATGTATTTGGCTAAGGTGTATGTAAATTTCCGACTTCAAATGTACATAAAATATTTATTTTTTAAACAGTCAGCCACCTTGCATGCATCATTCACAAATACATTTTTTTCATAGCAATTTACAATATCCCAATCCAAATAGTGTTCAACATATCAATACACCTGATATTCATATCAAAAAAAATTATAAGACAAGGGAGCTAGGAATGGGAGAGGAGTTAACCTGTTGAGGACAGAGGGCGCTGTTTTCACTTTGGGGGAAAATCGTGCCCAATTTAAACGGCCTCGTACTCAATTCTTGCTCGTACAATATGCATATTATTATTACTATTGGATAGAAAACACTCTCTAGTTTCTAAAACCGTTTGAATTATATCTGTGAGTAAAACAGAACTCAAGTTGGAGCAACCTAACTAACCAAGAACCAACCAAACTAACCAAGAAACAACTTCATCAGATGACAGTCTTATAACATGTTATACAATAAATCTATGTTTTGTTCGAAAAATGTGCATATTTGAGGTATAAATCAGTTTTACATTGCAGCTACCATCACAGCTACCGTCAGAAATAGAACCGAAGCAGCCAGAGTAATTACAGACACCAACGTCAAATACCTAAATACTCATCATAAAACATTTCTGAAAAATACATGGTGTACAGCAAATTAAAGACAAACATCTTGTGAATCCAGACAATATTTCCAATTTTTTAAGTGTTTTACAGCGAAAACACAATATAGCATTATATTAGCTTTCTACAATAGCCTACCACACTACCGCATTCATTCATCAAGGCATGTTAGCGATAGCAATAGGCACGTTAGCGATAGGAATAAACCAGCAAAAGATATTAATTTTCACTAACCTTCATAAAGCTTCATCAGATGACAGTCCTATAACATCAGGTTATACATACACTTATGTTTTGTTCGAAAATGTGCATATTTAGAGCTGAAATCAGTGGTTATACATTGTGCTAACGTAGCAACTTTTTCCCAGAATGTGCGGATATTTTTACGACACTCAACTATTCTGACCAAATAACTATTCATAAACGTTACTAGAAAATACATGTTGTATAGGAAATGATAGATACACTAGTTCTTAATGCAATCGCCGTGTTAGAATTCTAAAAATAACTTCATTACGACATCCAGCTTAGTTATAGCGAGAGCGTACCCAAAATCTGGGCGCAAACGACTATTTCACATGTTCGACAGATATATGAAATAGCATCATAAAATGGGTCCTACTTTTGATGATCTTTCATCAGAATGTTGTACAAGGGGTCCTTTGTCCAGAACAATCGTTGTTTGGATTTAGAATGTCCTCTTCTCCAGTCAATTAGCACGGAAAGCTAGCAAAGTAGCGCAAAGCTCTCCTTCCTGAACAAAGGCACACAACGCAACACGCCTAACGTCCCGAATAAATTTCAATAATCTAATAAAACTATATTGAAAAAACATACTTTACGATGATATTGTCACATGTATCAAATAAATCTTTAAGATCTTTAAGGTCAGGGCCTTCAGCAAGGTACTAGGAGTCAAACAGACAGGCCTGGATGAGATCTTTAAGGTCAGGGCCCTCAGCAAGGTACTAGGAGTCAAACAGACAGGCCTGGATGAGATCTTTAAGGTCAGGGCCCTCAGCAAGGTACTAGGAGTCAAACAGACAGGCCTGGATGAGATCTTTAAGGTCAGGGCCCTCAGCAAGGTACTTGGAGTCAAACAGACAGGCCTGGATGAGATCTTTAAGGTCAGGGCCCTCAGCAATGTACTAGGAGTCAAACAGACAGGCCTGGATGAGATCTTTAAGGTCAGGGCCCTCAGCAAGGTACTAGGAGTCAAACAGACAGGCCTGGATGAGATCTTTAAGGTCAGGGCCTTCAGCAAGGTACTAGGAGTCAAACAGACAGGCCTGGATGAGATCTTTAAGGTCAGGGCCCTCAGCAAGGCACTTGGAGTCAAACAGACAGGCCTGGATGAGATCTTTAAGGTCAGGGCCCTCAGCAAGGTACTAGGAGTCAAACAGACAGGCCTGGATGAGATCTTTAAGGTCAGGGCCCTCAGCAAGGTACTAGGAGTCAAACAGACAGGCCTGGATGAGATCTTTAAGGTCAGGGCCCTCAGCAAGGTACTAGGAGTCAAACAGACAGGCCTGGATGAGATCTTTAAGGTCAGGGCCCTCAGCAAGGTACTAGGAGTCAAACAGACAGGCCTGGATGAGATCTTTAAGGTCAGGGCCCTCAGCAAGGTACTTGGAGTCAAACAGACAGGCCTGGATGAGATCTTTAAGGTCAGGGCCCTCAGCAAGGTACTAGGAGTCAAACAGACAGGCCTGGATGAGATCTTTAAGGTCAGGGCCCTCAGCAAGGTACTTGGAGTCAAACAGACAGGCCTGGATGAGATCTTTAAGGTCAGGGCCCTCAGCAAGGTACTAGGAGTCAAACAGACAGGCCTGGATGAGATCTTTAAGGTCAGGGCCCTCAGCAATGTACTAGGAGTCAAACAGACAGGCCTGGATGAGATCTTTAAGGTCAGGGCCTTCAGCAAGGTACTAGGAGTCAAACAGACAGGCCTGGATGAGATCTTTAAGGTCAGGGCCCTCAGCAAGGTACTAGGAGTCAAACAGACAGGCCTGGATGAGATCTTTAAGGTCAGGGCCCTCAGCAAGGTACTAGGAGTCAAACAGACAGGCCTGGATGAGATCTTTAAGGTCAGGGCCCTCAGCAAGGTACTTGGAGTCAAACAGACAGGCCTGGATGAGATCTTTAAGGTCAGGGCCCTCAGCAAGGTACTAGGAGTCAAACAGACAGGCCTGGATGAGATCTTTAAGGTCAGGGCCCTCAGCAAGGTACTAGGAGTCAAACAGACAGGCCTGGATGAGATCTTTAAGGTCAGGGCCTTCAGCAAGGTACTAGGAGTCAAACAGACAGGCCTGGATGAGATCTTTAAGGTCAGGGCCCTCAGCAAGGTACTTGGAGTCAAACAGACAGGCCTGGATGAGATCTTTAAGGTCAGGGCCCTCAGCAAGGTACTAGGAGTCAAACAGACAGGCCTGGATGAGATCTTTAAGGTCAGGGCCCTCAGCAAGGTACTAGGAGTCAAACAGACAGGTCCTGGATGAGTTGTTTAAGGTCAGGGCCTTCAGCAAGGTACTAGGAGTCAAACAGACAGGCCTGGATGAGATCTTTAAGGTCAGGGCCCTCAGCAAGGTACTAGGAGTCAAACAGACAGGCCTGGATGAGATCTTTAAGGTCAGGGCCCTCAGCAAGGTACTAGGAGTCAAACAGACAGGCCTGGATGAGATCTTTAAGGTCAGGGCCCTCAGCAAGGCACTTGGAGTCAAACAGACAGGCCTGGATGAGATCTTTAAGGTCAGGGCCCTCAGCAAGGTACTAGGAGTCAAACAGACAGGCCTGGATGAGATCTTTATGGTCAGGGCCCTCAGCAAGGTACTAGGAGTCAAACAGACAGGCCTGGATGAGATCTTTAAGGTCAGGGCCCTCAGCAAGGTACTAGGAGTCAAACAGACAGGCCTGGATGAGATCTTTAAGGTCAGGGCCCTCAGCAAGGTACTAGGAGTCAAACAGACAGGCCTGGATGAGATCTTTAAGGTCAGGGCCCTCAGCAAGGTACTAGGAGTCAAACAGACAGGACTGGATGAGATCTTTAAGGTCAGGGCCCTCAGCAAGGTACTAGGAGTCAAACAGACAGGCCTGGATGAGATCTTTAAGGTCAGGGCCCTCAGCAAGGTACTAGGAGTCAAACAGACAGGCCTGGATGAGATCTTTAAGGTCAGGGCCCTCAGCAAGGTACTAGGAGTCAAACAGACAGGCCTGGATGAGATCTTTAAGGTCAGGGCCCTCAGCAAGGTACTTGGAGTCAAACAGACAGGCCTGGATGAGATCTTTAAGGTCAGGGCCCTCAGCAAGGTACTAGGAGTCAAACAGACAGGCCTGGATGAGATCTTTAAGGTCATGGCCCTCAGCAAGGTACTAGGAGTCAAACAGACAGGCCTGGATGAGATCTTTAAGGTCAGGGCCTTCAGCAAGGTACTAGGAGTCAAACAGACAGGCCTGGATGAGATCTTTAAGGTCAGGGCCTTCAGCAAGGTACTAGGAGTCAAACAGACAGGCCTGGATGAGATCTTTAAGGTCAGGGCCCTCAGCAAGGTACTAGGAGTCAAACAGACAGGCCTGGATGAGATCTTTAAGGTCAGGGCCCTCAGCAAGGTACTAGGAGTCAAACAGACAGGCCTGGATGAGATCTTTAAGGTCAGGGCCCTCAGCAAGGTACTTGGAGTCAAACAGACAGGCCTGGATGAGATCTTTAAGGTCAGGGCCCTCAGCAAGGTACTAGGAGTCAAACAGACAGGCCTGGATAAGATCTTTAAGGTCAGGGCCCTCAGCAAGGTACTAGGAGTCAAACAGACAGGCCTGGATGAGATCTTTAAGGTCAGGGCCTTCAGCAAGGTACTAGGAGTCAAACAGACAGGCCTGGATGAGATCTTTAAGGTCAGGGCCCTCAGCAAGGCACTTGGAGTCAAACAGACAGGCCTGGATGAGATCTTTAAGGTCAGGGCCCTCAGCAAGGTACTAGGAGTCAAACAGACAGGCCTGGATGAGATCTTTAAGGTCAGGGCCCTCAGCAAGGTACTAGGAGTCAAACAGACAGGCCTGGATGAGATCTTTAAGGTCAGGGCCCTCAGCAAGGTACTAGGAGTCAAACAGACAGGACTGGATGAGATCTTTAAGGTCAGGGCCCTCAGCAAGGTACTAGGAGTCAAACAGACAGGCCTGGATGAGATCTTTAAGGTCAGGGCCTTCAGCAAGGTACTAGGAGTCAAACAGACAGGCCTGGATGAGATCTTTAAGGTCAGGGCCCTCAGCAAGGCACTTGGAGTCAAACAGACAGGCCTGGATGAGATCTTTAAGGTCAGGGCCCTCAGCAAGGTACTAGGAGTCAAACAGACAGGCCTGGATGAGATCTTTAAGGTCAGGGCCCTCAGCAAGGTACTAGGAGTCAAACAGACAGGCCTGGATGAGATCTTTAAGGTCAGGGCCCTCAGCAAGGTACTAGGAGTCAAACAGACAGGACTGGATGAGATCTTTAAGGTCAGGGCCCTCAGCAAGGTACTATGAGTCAAACAGACAGGCCTGGATGAGATCTTTAAGGTCAGGGCCCTCAGCAAGGTACTAGGAGTCAAACAGACAGGCCTGGATGAGATCTTTAAGGTCAGGGCCCTCAGCAAGGTACTAGGAGTCAAACAGACAGGCCTGGATGAGATCTTTAAGGTCAGGGCCCTCAGCAAGGTACTTGGAGTCAAACAGACAGGCCTGGATGAGATCTTTAAGGTCAGGGCCCTCAGCAAGGTACTAGGAGTCAAACAGACAGGCCTGGATGAGATCTTTAAGGTCATGGCCCTCAGCAAGGTACTAGGAGTCAAACAGACAGGCCTGGATGAGATCTTTAAGGTCAGGGCCTTCAGCAAGGTACTAGGAGTCAAACAGACAGGCCTGGATGAGATCTTTAAGGTCAGGTCCCTCAGCAAGGTACTAGGAGTCAAACAGACAGGCCTGGATGAGATCTTTAAGGTCAGGGCCCTCAGCAAGGTACTAGGAGTCAAACAGACAGGCCTGGATGAGATCTTTAAGGTCAGGGCCTTCAGCAAGGTACTAGGAGTCAAACAGACAGGACTGGATGAGATCTTTAAGGTCAGGGCCCTCAGCAAGGTACTAGGAGTCAAACAGACAGGCCTGGATGAGATCTTTAAGGTCAGGGCCCTCAGCAAGGTACTAGGAGTCAAACAGACAGGCCTGGATGAGATCTTTAAGGTCAGGGCCCTCAGCAAGGTACTAGGAGTCAAACAGACAGGCCTGGATGAGATCTTTAAGGTCATGGCCCTCAGCAAGGTACTAGGAGTCAAACAGACAGGCCTGGATGAGATCTTTAAGGTCATGGCCCTCAGCAAGGTACTAGGAGTCAAACAGACAGGCCTGGATGAGATCTTTAAGGTCAGGGCCTTCAGCAAGGTACTAGGAGTCAAACAGACAGGCCTGGATGAGATCTTTAAGGTCAGGTCCCTCAGCAAGGTACTAGGAGTCAAACAGACAGGCCTGGATGAGATCTTTAAGGTCAGGGCCCTCAGCAAGGTACTAGGAGTCAAACAGACAGGCCTGGATGAGATCTTTAAGGTCAGGGCCTTCAGCAAGGTACTATGAGTCAAACAGACAGGCCTGGATGAGATCTTTAAGGTCAGGGCCCTCAGCAAGGTACTAGGAGTCAAACAGACAGGCCTGGATGAGATCTTTAAGGTCAGGGCCCTCAGCAAGGTACTAGGAGTCAAACAGACAGGCCTGGATGAGATCTTT
The DNA here is from genome assembly GCF_016432855.1 of Salvelinus namaycush. Taxonomy (NCBI): domain Eukaryota; kingdom Metazoa; phylum Chordata; class Actinopteri; order Salmoniformes; family Salmonidae; genus Salvelinus; species Salvelinus namaycush. The sequence continues at coordinate 179,804 of NW_024058031.1, forward strand.
AAGGTCAGGGCCCTCAGCAAGGTACTTGGAGTCAAACAGACAGGCCTGGATGAGATCTTTAAGGTCAGGGCCCTCAGCAAGGTACTAGGAGTCAAACAGACAGGCCTGGATGAGATCTTTAAGGTCATGGCCCTCAGCAAGGTACTAGGAGTCAAACAGACAGGCCTGGATGAGATCTTTAAGGTCAGGGCCTTCAGCAAGGTACTAGGAGTCAAACAGACAGGCCTGGATGAGATCTTTAAGGTCAGGTCCCTCAGCAAGGTACTAGGAGTCAAACAGACAGGCCTGGATGAGATCTTTAAGGTCAGGGCCCTCAGCAAGGTACTAGGAGTCAAACAGACAGGCCTGGATGAGATCTTTAAGGTCAGGGCCCTCAGCAAGGTACTAGGAGTCAAACAGACAGGACTGGATGAGATCTTTAAGGTCAGGGCCCTCAGCAAGGTACTATGAGTCAAACAGACAGGCCTGGATGAGATCTTTAAGGTCAGGGCCCTCAGCAAGGTACTAGGAGTCAAACAGACAGGCCTGGATGAGATCTTTAAGGTCAGGGCCCTCAGCAAGGTACTTGGAGTCAAACAGACAGGCCTGGATGAGATCTTTAAGGTCAGGGCCCTCAGCAAGGTACTAGGAGTCAAACAGACAGGCCTGGATGAGATCTTTAAGGTCATGGCCCTCAGCAAGGTACTAGGAGTCAAACAGACAGGCCTGGATGAGATCTTTAAGGTCAGGGCCTTCAGCAAGGTACTAGGAGTCAAACAGACAGGCCTGGATGAGATCTTTAAGGTCAGGTCCCTCAGCAAGGTACTAGGAGTCAAACAGACAGGCCTGGATGAGATCTTTAAGGTCAGGGCCCTCAGCAAGGTACTAGGAGTCAAACAGACAGGCCTGGATGAGATCTTTAAGGTCAGGGCCTTCAGCAAGGTACTAGGAGTCAAACAGACAGGACTGGATGAGATCTTTAAGGTCAGGGCCCTCAGCAAGGTACTAGGAGTCAAACAGACAGGCCTGGATGAGATCTTTAAGGTCAGGGCCCTCAGCAAGGTACTAGGAGTCAAACAGACAGGCCTGGATGAGATCTTTAAGGTCAGGGCCCTCAGCAAGGTACTAGGAGTCAAACAGACAGGCCTGGATGAGATCTTTAAGGTCATGGCCCTCAGCAAGGTACTAGGAGTCAAACAGACAGGCCTGGATGAGATCTTTAAGGTCAGGGCCCTCAGCAAGGTACTAGGAGTCAAACAGACAGGACTGGATGAGATCTTTAAGGTCTGGGCCCTCAGCAAGGCACTTGGAGTCAAACAGACAGGCCTGGACGAGATCTTTAAGGTCAGGGCCCTCAGCAAGGTACTAGGAGTCAAACAGACAGGCCTGGATGAGATCTTTAAGGTCAGGGCCTTCAGCAAGGTACTAGGAGTCAAACAGACAGGCCTGGATGAGATCTTTAAGGTCAGGGCCCTCAGCAAGGCACTTGGAGTCAAACAGACAGGCCTGGACGAGATCTTTAAGGTCAGGGCCCTCAGCAAGGTACTAGGAGTCAAACAGACAGGCCTGGACGAGATCTTTAAGGTCAGGGCCCTCAGCAAGGTACTAGGAGTCAAACAGACGGGCCTGGACGAGATCTTTAAGGTCAGGGCCCTCAGCAAGGTACTAGGAGTCAAACAGACAGGCCTGGATGAGATCTTTAATGTCAGGTTCCTCAGCAAGGTACGTGGAGTCAAACAGACAGGCTTGGATGAGATCTTTAAGGTCAGGGCCCTCGGCAAGGTACTAGGAGTCAAACAGACAGGCCTGGATGAGATCTTTAAGGTCAGGGCCCTCAGCAAGGTACTAGGAGTCAAACAGACAGGACTGGATGAGATCTTTAAGGTCAGGGCCCTCAGCAAGGTACTAGGAGTCAAACAGACAGCCCTGGATGAGATCTTTAAGTTCAGGGCCCTCAGCAAGGTACTAGGAGTCAAACAGACAGGCCTGGATGAGATCTTTAAGGTCAGGGCCCTCAGCAAGGTACTAGGAGTCAAACAGACAGGCCTGGATGAGATCTTTAAGGTCAGGGCCCTCCCCAAGGTACTTGGAGTCAAACAGACAGGCCTGGATGAGATCTTTAAGGTCAGGGCCCTCAGCAAGGTACTAGGAGTCAAACAGACAGGACTGGATGAGATCTTTAAGGTCAGGGCCCTCAGCAAGGTACTATGAGTCAAACAGACAGTCCTGGATGAGATCTTTAAGGTCAGGGCCCTCAGCAAGGTACTAGGAGTCAAACAGACAGGCCTGGATGAGATCTCTAAGGTCAGGGCCCTCAGCAAGGTACTAGGAGTCAAACAGACAGGCCTGGATGAGATCTTTAAGGTCAGGGCCCTCAGCAAGGTACTAAGAGTCAAACAGACAGGCCTGGATGAGATCTTTAAGGTCAGGGCCCTCAGCAAGGTACTAGGAGTCAAACAGACAGGCCTGGATGAGATCTTTAAGGTCAGGGCCCTCAGCAAGGTACTAGGAGTCAAACAGACAGGCCTGGATGAGATCTTTAAGGTCATGGCCCTCAGCAAGGTACTAGGAGTCAAACAGACAGGCCTGGATGAGATCTTTAAGGTCAGGGCCCTCAGCAAGGTACTAGGAGTCAAACAGACAGGCCTGGATGAGATCTTTAAGGTCAGGGCCTTCAGCAAGGTACTAGGAGTCAAACAGACAGGCCTGGATGAGATCTTTAAGGTCAGGGCCCTCAGCAAGGTACTAGGAGTCAAACAGACAGGCCTGGATGAGATATTTAAGGTCAGGGCCCTCAGCAAGGTACTAGGAGTCAAACAGACAGGCCTGGATGAGATCTTTAAGGTCAGGTCCCTCAGCAAGGTACTAGGAGTCAAACAGACAGGCCTGGATGAGATATTTAAGGTCAGGGCCCTCGGCAAGGTACTAGGAGTCAAACAGACAGGCCTGGATGAGATCTTTAAGGTCAGGGCCCTCAGCAAGGTACTAGGAGTCAAACAGACAGGACTGGATGAGATCTTTAAGGTCAGGGCCCTCAGCAAGGTACTAGGAGTCAAACAGACAGGCCTGGATGAGATCTTTAAGGTCAGGGCCCTCAGCAAGGTACTAGGAGTCAAACAGACAGGCCTGGATGAGATCTTTAAGGTCAGGGCCCTCAGCAAGGTACTAGGAGTCAAACAGACAGGCCTGGATGAGATCTTTAAGGTCAGGGCCCTCCCCAAGGTACTTGGAGTCAAACAGACAGGCCTGGATGAGATCTTTAAGGTCAGGGCCCTCAGCAAGGTACTAGGAGTCAAACAGACAGGACTGGATGAGATCTTTAAGGTCAGGGCCCTCAGCAAGGTACTAGGAGTCAAACAGACAGGCCTGGATGAGATCTTTAAGGTCAGGGCCCTCAGCAAGGTACTAGGAGTCAAACAGACAGGCCTGGATGAGATCTCTAAGGTCAGGGCCCTCAGCAAGGTACTAGGAGTCAAACAGACAGGCCTGGATGAGATCTTTAAGGTCAGGGCCCTCAGCAAGGTACTAAGAGTCAAACAGACAGGCCTGGATGAGATCTTTAAGGTCAGGGCCCTCAGCAAGGTACTAGGAGTCAAACAGACAGGCCTGGATGAGATCTTTAAGGTCAGGGCCCTCAGCAAGGTACTAGGAGTCAAACAGACAGGCCTGGATGAGATCTTTAAGGTCATGGCCCTCAGCAAGGTACTAGGAGTCAAACAGACAGGCCTGGATGAGATCTTTAAGGTCAGGGCCCTCAGCAAGGCACTTGGAGTCAAACAGACAGGCCTGGACGAGATCTTTAAGGTCAGGGCCCTCAGCAAGGTACTAGGAGTCAAACAGACAGGCCTGGACGAGATCTTTAAGGTCAGGGCCCTCAGCAAGGTACTAGGAGTCAAACAGACAGGCCTGGATGAGATCTTTAAGGTCAGGGCCTTCAGCAAGGTACTAGGAGTCAAACAGACAGGCCTGGATGAGATCTTTAAGGTCAGGGCCCTCAGCAAGGTACTAGGAGTCAAACAGACAGGCCTGGATGAGATCTTTAAGGTCAGGGCCCTCAGCAAGGTACTAGGAGTCAAACAGACAGGCCTGGATGAGATCTTTAAGGTCAGGGCCCTCAGCAAGGTACTAGGAGTCAAACAGACAGACCTGGATGAGATCTTTAAGGTCATGGCCCTCCAAGGCACCCCCTGTACCTGGACTTTGAACTACTCCCCTCTGGGCGCAGGTATAGGGCACCCCTCAGCAAGAAGAACACAACTAGACAATCATTTGTGCCAGGTGTGATATCCTTCCTAAATAGCTCAGGCTAATTTTCCTATAGACTCAGTAAGCAGGCTACTCTTTTTTTATTTTTATGTTTTATTTCTTTATTATTATAATTATTATAATAATGTTTTTTTGGTTTGTAACTGTTATGAAAGTTGTATTGTCAATTTTGTTTTCTATTTAAACGCCACTTTAAATGTGTACATGACACTGCAACAAAATTTCCCCGTGGGGACAATAAAGTCAGTAAGTAAGTAAGTAAGTATTACATTTCCCCGTGGGGACAATAAAGTCAGTCAGTAAGTAAGTAAGTATTACATTTCCCCGTGGGGACAATAAAGTAAGTAAGTAAGTCAGTAAGTATTACATTTCCCCGTGGGGACAATAAAGTCAGTAAGTAAGTAAGTATTACATTTCCCCGTGGGGACAATAAAGTCAGTAAGTAAGTAAGTATTACATTTCCCCGTGGGGACAATAAAGTCAGTAAGTAAGTAAGTAAGTATTACATTTCCCCGTGGGGACAATAAAGTCAGTAAGTAAGTAAGTATTACATTTCCCCGTGGGGACAATAAAGTCAGTCAGTAAGTAAGTAAGTATTACATTTCCCCGTGGGGACAATAAAGTAAGTAAGTAAGTCAGTAAGTATTACATTTCCCCGTGGGGACAATAAAGTCAGTAAGTAAGTAAGTATTACATTTCCCCGTGGGGACAATAAAGTCAGTAAGTAAGTAAGTATTACATTTCCCCGTGGGGACAATAAAGTCAGTAAGTAAGTAAGTAAGTATTACATTTCCCCGTGGGGACAATAAAGTCAGTAAGTAAGTAAGTATTACATTTCCCCGTGGGGACAATAAAGTAAGTAAGTAAGTCAGTAAGTATTACATTTCCCCGTGGGGACAATAAAGTCAGTAAGTAAGTAAGTATTACATTTCCCCGTGGGGACAATAAAGTCAGTAAGTAAGTAAGTAAGTAAGTCAGTAAGTATTACCAACTTTTAAAGAAATCATTCAAACAACAACAAAGGACTTAAGAAACAAACTTTAAAACAAATTAACATTTATTGGCAGGGAAAAAACACATTTTAATAAACGTGGGTTTTGACACTGTTATGTTGGTGTAATAACCAGCCATAAAGTACAATATATATCACAATATTTTTACATTTTTTAAATTTCACCTTTATTTAACCAGGTAGGCCAGTTGAGAACAAGTTCTCATTTACAACTGTGACCTGGCCTAGATAAAACAAAGCAGTGCGACACAAACAACAACACAGAGTTACACATGGAATAAACGTAGAGTCAATAACACAATAGAAAAGTCAATATACAGTGTGTGCAAATGAAGTAAGATTAGGGAGGTAAGGCAATAAATTGGCCATAGTGGCAAAATAATTACAATTTATCAATTAAACACTGGAGTGATAAATGTGCAGTAGATGAATGTGCAAGCAGAGATACTGGGTAAGGAGAAAAAAAAAATAACAATATGGGGATGAGGTAGTTGGGTGGGCAATTTACAGATGGGCTATGTAGAGGTGCAATTGTAACCGGTGCTGTACTGCGCCGCTGTAACTCTGCGTTGTGTGAGATTGAGACTATAGACATGGACTTTGGAGATCAGGTTGTTTTAATGAATCAGAATTCACTCTCTGGATCCTGCATCCAAAAGAAAATAAAACATTTGTAGAGCACATATGTTCTGCAAATCGTCGCCTCTTTCTACAACAGATGCAAAATACAAGGGACTGGGATCATTCGAGGAGCAAGACATCGTTCACACATACAATAGCCTTAGCTAGCTATTAACCACATGTTGAAATCAGAATGTTAATATCATCCTAAAAAGTACAATTACAAGCACATCTTAAAACTTCTTGTCAATACGGGGGCGCTGTTTTCACTTTGGAAAAAATCGTGCCCAAATGAAACGGCCTCGTACTCTGTTCTAGATCATACAATATGCATATTATTATTACTATTGGATAGAAAACACTCTCAAGTTTCTAAACATGAATTATATCTGTGAGTAAAACAGAACTCATTTGGCAGCAAACTTCCATACAGGAAGTGAAAAATCTGAAAACGAGGCTCTGTTTCAGGGCCTGCCTATTCAACTGGCTTTTATTTATCGATATGTATGCACTTCATACGCCTTCCACTAGATGTCAACAGGCAGTGGAAGGTGGAATGGGGTGTCTAGCTTGATCTAAGGCCGAACAAGAGCTTTTGGAGTGACAGGTCCGGTATTTTCTTTGTCTTCGACGGCGCGCGAGGGACCTCGACATTGTCTTCTGAAAAGCGTTCGGTATACACGGCAAATATCTCCGGCTCTGATTTTATTTGATACATATGATAATAACATCATAAAGTAGGTTTTTTCAACCGAGTTTTATCAGTTTATTCAACGTTTATTGGGACTTTTGGAGTTTTCCGTTCTTTGCGCCAAGAGAGGATGGGAATGTTAGCAACCTTGGCTAGCATTGTGGCGCGAATTCGACAGAAGAAATGGACATTCTAAAACCAAACAACGATTTATTCTGGAAATAGGACTCCTTGTACAACATTCTGATGGAAGCTCAGCAAAAGTAAGACAACATTTATGATGTTATTTCGTATTTCTGTGTAATATGTTGATGCCTATTCTCCGCCATGTTGGTGAGCGCTGTCTCACAATAACCCAAGCTGTATGTTGTGGTAAAGTTATTTTTAAAAATCTAACACAGCGGTTGCATTAAGAACCAGTGTATCTTTCATTTGCCATACAACAAGTATTTTTATGTAAAGTTTATGATGAGTTCTTTGGTCAGATTAGGTGAGTGTCCAAAATATCTCTGGACATTCTGGGTAAATGTTGCTACGTATTCACAATGTATAACCAGGATTTGCAGCTCTAAATATGCACATTTTCGAACAAAACATAAATGTATTATATAACATGATGTTATAAGACTGTCATCTGATGAAGTTGTCCAAAGGTTAGTGATTAATTTTATATCTATTGATGGATTTTGCGAAAGCTACCTTTGCGGTGAATAAATGCGTTTGTGTGTTTGGCTATTGTGGTAAGCTAATATAATTCTATATTGTGTTTTCGCTGTAAAACACTTAAAAAATCGGAAATATTGGCTGGATTCACAAGATGTTTATCTTTCATTTGCTGTACACCATGTATTTTTCATAAATGTTTTATGATGAGTATTTATTTATTTCACGTTGCTCTCTGTAATTATTCTGGCTGCTTTGGTGCTATTTTTGATGGTGGCTGCAATGTAAAACTATGATTTATACCTCAAATATGCACATTTTCGAACAAAACATAAATGTATTGTATAACATGTTATAAGACTGTCATCTGATGAAGTTGTTTCTTGGTTAGTGACTAATTTGATCTCTATTTTGTCGGTTTTGTGAAAGCTACCTATGCGGTGGAAACACACAACCGCTACCTATGCGGTTGTGTGTTTGGCTATTGTGGTTAGCTAATAGAAATACATATTGTGTTTTCGCTGTAAAACATTTTAAAAATCAGAAATGATGGCTGGATTCACAAGATGTTTATCTTTCATTTGCTGTATTGGACTTGTGATTTCATGAAAATTATATGATATGATATCCCTGTCCCGTTAGGCTAGGCTATGCTAGTCAGCTTTTTTGATGAGGAGGATCCCGGATCCGGGAGGGTGATGAAGTAGAGGTTTTAACAATACCATCCACTTATGAGTAACCTCTAAATATACAACATTATTCATGAACGAAACACAGTGTGTATGACTTTGTGCTTAAAATAATCAAACTTTTCTGAAGACGACAGAAAAAGTGTGCCTACCTCTCATTGTGCATCAAAATGATTTGAGCACGCAGGGCAAAACGGAAGTACACACTCCCCTACTCCCAGGATGCAGGCATGCATAATAACAAATCAACATGCCATATTAATATATGAACCCGGATGAAATTCACAAAGTACTTTAACAACTGTTACACAATGATCGGTAAGCTGCTCTGACAGCTGATGATTAAAGTTAGAGGGAGATATAAGTCTCCAGCTTCAGTGATTTTTGCAATTCGTTCCAGTCATCGGCAGCAGAGAACTGGAAGGAAAGACAGCCAAAAGAGGAGTTGGCTTTGGGGGTGACCAGTGAAATATACCTGCTGGAGCGCGTGCTACAGGTGGGTGCTGCTATGGTGACCAGTGAGCTGAGATAAGGTGGGGCTTTACCTAGCAAAGACGTATAGATGACCTGGAGCCAGTGGGTTTGGCGACAAATATTAAGTGAGGGCCAGACAATGAGAGCATACAGGTCACAGTGGTGGGTAGTATATAGGGCTTTGGTGACAAAACGGATGGCACTATGATAGACTACATCCAATTTGCTGAGTAGAGTGTTGGAGGCTATTTTGTAAATGACATTGCCGAAGTCAAGGATCAGTAGGATAGTCCGTTTTACGAGGGTATGTTTAGCAGCATGAGTGAAGGATGCTTTGTTGCGAAATAGGAAGCCGATTCTAGATTTAATTTTGGGTTGGAGATGCTTAATGTGAGTCTGGAAGGAGAGTTTACAGTCTAACCAGACACCTAGGTATTTGTAGTTGTCCACATACTCTAAGTCAGAACTGTCCAGAGTAGTGATGCTAGACGGGTGGGCGGGTGCGGGCAGCGATCAGTTGAAGAGCATCCATTTAGTTTTACTTGCATTTAAGAGGAGTTGGAGGCCACGGAAGGAGAGTTGTATGGCATTGAAGCTCGTCTGGAGGTTTGTTAACACAGTGTCCAAAGAAGGGCCAGAAGTATACAGAATGGTGTTGTCTGCGTAGAGGTGGATCAGAGAATCACCAGCAGCAAGAGCAACATCATTGACGTATACAGAGAAAAGAGTCGGCCCGAGAATTGAACCATGGGGCACCCCAATAGAGACTGCCAGAGGTCCGCACAACAGATTTGACACACTACACTCTATCTGAGAAGTAGTTGATGAACCAGGCGAGGAAGTCATTTGAGAAACCAGGGCTGTTGAGTCTGCCGATAAGAATGTAGTGATTGACAGAGTCGAAAGCCTTGGCCAGGTCAATGAATACAGCTGCACAGTATTATTTTTTAAGGATGGCGGTTATGATATCATTTAGGACCTTGAGCGTGGTAGAGGTGCACCCATGACCAGCTCGGAAACCAGTTTGCATAGCGGAGAACGTACGGTGGGATATGAAATGGTCGGTGATCTGTTCGTTAACTTTGCGTTCAAAGACCTTAGAAAGGCAGGGTAGGATAGATATAGGTCTGTAAAAGTTTAGGTCTAGAGTGTCTCCCCCTTTGATGAGGGACCGCGGCAGCCTTCCAATCTTTAGAGATCTCAGAAGATACGAAAGAGAGGTTGAACAGGCTAGTAATAGGGGTTGCAACAATTGCTGCGGATAATTTTAGAAAGAAAGGGTCCAGATTGTCAAGCCCAGCTGATTTGTAGGGGTCCAGATTTTGCAGCTCTTTCAGAACATCAGCTATCTTGATTTGGGTGAAGGAGAAATGGGGGAGGCTTGGATAAGTTGCTGTGGGGGGTGCAGAGCTGTTGACCGGGGTAGGGGGAGCCAGGTGGAAAGCATGGCCAGCCATAGAAAAATGCTTATTGAAATTCTCTATTATCGTAGATTCATTGGTGGTGACAGTGTTTCCTAGCCTCAGTGCAGTGAGCAGCTGGGAGGAGGTGCTTTTATTCTCCATGGATTTTACAGTGTCCAAGTATTTTTTGGAGTTAGAGCTACATGATGCAAATTTCTGTTTGAAAAAGCTAGCCTTTGCTTTCCTAACTGCCTGAGTATATTGGTTCCTAACTTCTCTTAAAAGTTGCATATCGCGGGGGGCTATTCGATGCTAATGCAGTACATCACAGGATGTTTTTGTGCTGGTCAAGGGCAGTCAGGTCTGGAGAGAATATCTGTTATTAGTTTTTTGAATGGGGAATGCTTATTTAAAATGGTGAGGAAAGCACTTTTAAAGAATAACCAGGCATCCTCTACTGACGGAATGAGGTCAAAATTCTTCCAGGATACCCGGGCCAGGTCGATTAGAAAGGCCTGCTAGGCCTGCTGAAATGTTTTAGGGAGCGTTTGACAGTGATGAGGGGTGGTCGTTTGACCATGGACCCATTACGGACGCAGGCTATGAGGCAGTGATCGCTGAGAGATCCTGGTTGAAGACAGCAGAGGTGTATTTAGAGGGCATGTTGGTTAGGATGATATCTATGAGGGTGCCCGTGTATACGGATATAGGGTTGTACCTGGTAGGTTCCATGATAATTTGTGTGAGATTGAGGGCATCTAGCTTAGATTGTAGGACGGCCGGGATGTTAAGCATGTCACAGTTAAGGTCACCTAACAGTACAAACTCTGAAGATAAATGGGGGGCAATTAATTCACATATGGTGTCCAGGGCACAGCTTGGGGCTGAGGGGGGTCTATAACAAGCGGCAACAGTGAGAGACTTATTTCTGGAAAGGTGGATTTTTAAAAGTAGAAGCTCGAACTGTTTGGGCACAGACCTGGATAGCATGACAGAACTCTGCAGGCTGTCTCTGCAGTAGATTGCAACTCCACCCCCTTTGGCAGTTTTATCTTGACGGAAAATGTTGTAGTTGTGATGGAAATTTCAGAATGTTTGGTGGTCTTCCTAAGCCAGGATTCAGACATGGCTAGGACATCAGGGTTGGCGGAGTGAGCTAAAGCAGTGAATAAAACAAACTTAGGGAGGAGGCTTATGATGTTAACATGCATGAAACCAAGGCTTTTACCGTTACAGGAGTCAACAAATTATAGTGAATGGGGAATAGGAGTGGAACTGGAGGCTACAGGGTCTGGGTTAACTTCTACTTGGTACTCATCCCGGATCCGGGAGCACCCTCATCAGTAAAAAAGCTGACTAGCATAGCCTAGCATAGCGCCACAAGTAAATACTAGCATCTAAATATCATTAAATCACAAGTCCAAGACACCAGATGAAAGATACACATCTTGTGAATCCATCCATCATTTCTGATTTTTTAAATGTTTTACAGGGAAGACACAATATGTATTTCTATTAGCTAACCACGATAGCAAAAGACACAACTTTTTTTTTCCACCATTTTTTTCCTGCATAGGTAGCTATCACAATTTCGACCAAATAAAGATATAAATAGTCACTAACCAAGAAACAACTTCATCAGATGACAGTCTGATAACATATTTATTGTATAGCATATGTTTTGTTAGAAGAATGTGCATATTTCAGGTATAAATCATAGTTTTACATTGCAGCCACCATCACAACTCTCACCAAAGCAACTAGAATAACTACAGAGACCAACGTGAATTACCTAAATACTCATCATAAAACATTTATGAAAAATACACAGGGTACAGCAAATGAAAGACAAAGATCTTGTGAATCCAGCCAATATTTCAGATTTTTTAAGTGTTTTACAGCGAAAACACAATATAGCATTATATTAGCTTACTACAATAGCCAACCACACAACAGCATTGATTCAAGCCAACAATAGCGATAACGAATAAACCAGCAAAAGATATACATTTTTTCACTAACCTTCTCAAACTTCTTCAGATGACAGTCCTATAACATCATATTACACAATACATATAGAGTTTGTTCGAAAATGTGCATATTTAGCGGCACAAATCGTGGTTATACAATGAGAATAGTAGCCAAGCTGCCAACAAAATGTCGGGAGAAATCTTGGGAGAGGCACCTAATCTAATCAAGAACTAATCATAAACTTGACTAAAAAATACAGGTTGGACAGCAAATGAAAGATACATTAGTTCTTAATGCAACCGCTGTGTTAGATTTTTAAAATTAACGTTACTACGACATACAGCGTGCGTTAAAGCGAGACCGCACCGAAATTAATGGCGGAATAGTAGTTTGACATTTTTCAACAGAACAACGAATTAACATCATAAATAGTGCTTACTTTTTGATGAGCTCCCATCAGAATCTTGGGCAAGTTGTCCTTTGTCCAGAAGAATCGTTGCTCGGTTGTCGATTGTCGCCTTCAACTTTGGAATTAGCAGTAAACATTAGCCATGTGGCGAAGACGTGCCCAACTCACTAGAACGCAGCACTAAGAAAATTCCGAAAATCGCAATATACTGATATAAAATGATATAACTCGGTTTAAAATAACTACATTATGACGTTTTTAACACCTATATCGAATAAAATCAGAGCCGGATATATCTAAGGCCTATAACGAGAGCTTTCCAGAACGCCATCCTGAGGTCTGTCTTGCGTCATGGCGAATGTTGAAAAGAGTGCACCCCACGTTCCAAGACCCTTTATATGGCCTCAGATCTGCCTAGCAACTCCATTCCAATTCTCACTGCTTGCTGACATCTAGGGGAAGGCCTATGCAGTGCATGTCGACCAATAGAATACATGCAAATTCATAAACTGACCCTAGAACAGACTGCCTGATTTCAGATTTCTCACTTCCTGACAGGAAGTTTGCTCCAACTTGAGTTCTGTTTTACTCACAGATATAATTCAAACGGTTTTAGAAACTAGAGAGTGTTTTCTATCCAATAGTAATAATAATATGCATATTGTACGAGCAAGAATTGAGTACGAGGCAGTTTAATTTGGGAACGAATTTTTACAAAGTGAAAACAGCACCCCCTATTGAGAAAAGGTTAACCTCTACACCACCAGAGGAACAGAGGAGGAAGTAGGATAAGGGTACGGCTAAAGGCTATAAGAAGTGGTCGTCTAGTGCGTTGGGGTCAGAGAATTAAAGGAGCAGATTTCTGGGCGTGGTAGAATAGATTCAAGGCATAATGTACAGACACGGGTATGGTAGGATGTGAGTACAGTGGAGGTAAACCTATGCGTTGAGTGATGATGAGAGAGGTTTTGTCTCTGGAGGCATCAGTTAACCTAGGTGAGGTCTCCGCATATGTGTAGGGTGGGACGAAAGAGCCATCTAAGGCATTTTGAGCGGGACTGAGGGCTCTACAGTGAAATAAAACAATAAAAACTAGCCAAGACAGCAGTAGACAAGGCATATTGACATTTGAGAGAGGCATAAAGCAATCACAGGTGTTGATCAGGAGAGCTAAGACAACAACGTGTAAATGGCGATGAATGGGCAGAGTGGGTCACTTAGGAACATACAGGACCTGAGTTCGATGACTGGGGGCGACAGGTAAACAAAATGAGGTACCGTGTTATTGAAACAGTCCAGGGGGCATCAGCTTTGTAGCCGAGTGATCATAGGGTCAAAAGAGCAGCAATAGGTGAGTCAGTGTGCTGTTTGGTAGTCACTACTACACTAGGCGAGCAGGGGACACAGCGTTCAGAAAAGCTAGCGGGCCGGGGCTAGTAGATGGTTCTTCGGCGACATCGTAGCAAAAAAGGCTGTTGAGACCACATCGGCCAATTGGCAAAAGAGGTAATGTAGCCCTCGAATTAGCTGATATATGGGCCTAGCTCGAGGCTAGCTCAAGGCTAGCCGGTGCTTGCTTCGGGACAGAGGCGTTAGCTAACAATAGCCACTCGTTTGCAGCTAGCTAGCTGCGATGATCCGGAGTAATGATCCGGTGTAATGATCCAGAGCAGCAGGAATCCGGTGATATGGTAGAGAGAAGCAGTCCGATATGCTTTGGGTTGATATCGCGCTGTGTAGACTGGCAGGTTGGCGCCCCCCCTTGGTTTGTGCTGTGGTGGAGATCTTTGTGGGCTATACTCGGCCTTGTCTCAGGATTGTAAGTTGGTGGTTGAAGATATCCCTCTAGTGGTGTGGGGGCTGTGCTTTGGCAAAGTGGGTGGGGTTATATCCTTCCTGTTTGGCCCTGTCCTGGGGTATAATCGGATGGGGCCACAGTGTCTCCTGACCCCTCCTGCCTCAGCCTCCAGTATTTATGCTGCAGTAGTTTATGTGTCGGGGGGCTAGGGTCAGTTTGTTATATCTGGAGTACTTCTCCTGTCTTATCCGGTGTCCTGTGTGAATGTAAGTATGCTCCCTCTAATTCTCTCTTTATCTCTTTCTTTCTCTCGGAGGAGGATCTGAGCCCTAGGACCATGCCTCAGGACTACCTGGCATGATGACTCCTTGCTGTCCCCAGTCCACCTGGCCGTGCTGCTGCTCCAGTTTCAACTGTTCTGCCTGCGGCTATGGAACCCTGACCTGTTTTTTTTATGTTATGCCATCCAAAGCAACTGTATTGGTGTCAATTACAAGCGATATGGTCGACTGTTAAAAATGTATTTTGATCATGTTTGTCTTTGTGCTGCATTGTATAATCCGTATTTGGCTCTGACTGGGGTTTTACGTGCTATTTCTATTATGTTAATTCAGAATTTATTCTGTTTCTGTCAACTGTGATCAATGAAATATAAGTCTGTTGTCATTAATATAAAAAAAGTGCATAATGAACAAAAATATAAACGCAACATGTAAAGTGTTGGTCCCATGTTTCATGAGCTGAAAAAGAAGATCCCAGAATTTTTCATACGCAGAAAAATATTATTTCTCTCAAATGTTGTGCACAAATTGATTTTCATGCCTTTTTAGTGAGCATTTCTCCTTTGCCATGGTAATCCAAATCCATCCACCTGACAGGGGTGGCATATCTTGTAGCAGATTAAACAGCATGATCATTACACAGGTGCACCTTGTGCTGGTGACAACGGCCACTTTAAAAGGTACAATGCCACAGATGTCTCAAGTTTTGAGGTAGCGTACAATTGCCATGGCGACTGCAAGAATGTCCACCAGAGCTGTTGCAAGAGAACTGAATGCCAATTTCTCTACCATAAGCCGCATCCAATGTCGTTTTAGAGCATTTCGCAGTATGTCCAAACGGCCTCACAACCGCAGATCACATGTAACCATGCCAGCCCAGGACCTCCACATGGACAGCTGATGAAACTGAGTATTTCTGTCTGTAAAAAAACTCTTTTGTGGGGAAAAACTAATGTTGATTGGCTGGGCCTGACTCCCAAGTGGGTGGGCCTATGCCCTCCCAGGCCCACCTATGTCTGCGCTCCTGCCCAGCAATGTGAAATCCATAGATTAGGGCCTAATGAATTTATTTAAATTGACTGATTTTCTTGTATAAACTGTAACTCTGTAAAATCGTTGAAATTGTAGCATGTTGTGTTTATATTTTTGTTCAGTATAGTTGAGGGTCAAATATGGTTAGCAGACTGACAGACTGACTGCCTGACTGAATGACTAACTGAATTACTGACTGGGCATAGACGTCAATAACTATACGTAATGCAACGTCAATGACTATACGTAATGCAACGTCAATGACTATACGTAATGCAACGTCAATGACTATACGTAATGCAACGTCAATGACTATACGTAATGCAACGTCAATGACTATACGTAATGCAACGTCAATGACTATACGTAAGGCAACGTCAATGACTATACGTAATGCAACGTCAATGACTATACGTAATGCAACGTCAATGACTATACGTAATGCAACGTCAATGACTATACGTAAGGCAACGTCAATGACTATACGTAATGCAACGTCAATGACTATACGTAATGCAACGTCAATGACTATACGTAATGCAACGTCAATGACTATACGTAATGCAACGTCAATGACTATACGTAATGCAACGTCAATGACTATACGTAATGCAACGTCAATGCAACGTCAATTCCACGTTGTTTCAAAGTAATTTAATTGAAATGATGTGGAAACAATGTTGATTCAACCAGTGTGCCCTGTGGGTAATGGCCCTACACACACTCCTTGCAATGACAAACAATGTTGATTCAACCAGTGTGCCCTGTGGGTAATGGCCCTGTGGGTAATGGCCCTGTGGGTAATGGCCCTGTGGGTAATGGCCCTACACACACCCCTTGCAATGACAAACAATGTTGATTCAACCAGTGTGCCCTGTGGGTAATGGCCCTACACACACCCCTTGCAATGACAAACAATGTTGATTCAACCAGTGTGCCCTGTGGGTAATGGCCCTGTGGGTAATGGCCCTGTGGGTAATGGCCCTACACACACTCCTTGCAATGACACACAATGTTGATTCCACCAGTGTGCCCTGTGGGTAATGGCCCTGTGGGTAATGGCCCTGTGGGTAATGGCCCTGTGGGTAATGGCCCTGTGGGTAATGGCCCTGTGGGTAATGGCCCTGTGGGTAATGGCCCTGTGGGTAATGGCCCTGTGGGTAATGGCCCTGTGGGTAATGGCCCTACACACACTCCTTGCAATGACACACAATGCAATTGTAGAGCTATTGTCTGGATTTCAACAATTTTGCCTCTGAAGTATCAAGCTATATGTCCATGTGAAAACAAATCCCCTCCATCGTTTAGTAATTATTTTATAGAAACAATGGGCTTGTTCAAATCAAATCAAATTGTATTGGTCACATACGTGTGATTAGCAGATGTTATTGCAGATGTAGAAAAATGCTTGTGCTTCTAGCTCGGACAGTGCAGTAATATCTAACAAGTAATATCTAACAAATTACACAACATATACCCAATACACACACATTAGGAAGGAATGGAGGAATGAAGACTACATACATACAATGCCTTGAAACAGTATTCATCCCCCTTGGTGTTTTTACTATTTGGTTGCATTACAACCTGCAATTTAAATGGATTTTTGGGGGGATTTCATGTAATGGACATACACAAAATAGTCCAAATTGATGAAGTGAAATTACAAAAAGAACTTGTTTCGTAAAATAAATAAAAAAATAAAAAAATGGAAAAGTGGTGCGTGCCCCTAAATAAGATCTGGTGCAACCAACTACCTTCAGAAGTCACATAATTAGTTAAATAAAGGTTAAGTGAGACATCGTGGTATTGAGAATCCAAGTAAAGAATCTCTTTGCACCACTACATTGGCAAGACAAAAAACGTCAGAAAAGATTGTAATATAATGCGAGAGGCTCAGCGATGTTAGGATTTTGAAAGTTGTGTAGTGTACGCCCGGCATAAAGATGCTTTAGGGAAACCGGGCCCATGTCTTTATCATATGGCTCTGTCTTCCCTTCCCCCTTCAATCACCCTGCAGCTGGTGATCCCAGTGACCCTCCAATGAGAACAGAGTGTAGTTAATTAGACCAATCAGAACAATGTGTAGTTGATTGTTACTCAATAAAGACTATCCCTGTAAGGCAGGTACTGTTTAGTCCTAACAAACTTCATGTTTGGTCATGGAACTGCTGCAGTTCACATGTCTGCTTTTACTTATCAGCGTGAGATGTTTGACAGGTAAAATGGTTCTGAATAAGCTGCAGTATTAAGTTGATTCATTTTTGTCTTGTAAACATTGATTGATATCATGTAGCCTTACAGTAGAAAACACCTGCCAGTAGAATGTTTTGTGCCTTGTAGGTTTGGGTCACCCGTGTGGGCCCTAACCCGTGTGGGCCCTAAACTGTGTGTTCTTGCAGGTTTTGGCCAGCAGTGTGGGGGTAACCAGTGGCAGTGTGATGATGGAACTTGTCTGCCTCTTTCCTGGTACTGCGATGGAAATGGAGACTGTATGGACGGCTCTGATGAAATGGCCTGCCGTAAGTTATGCTATGTTTCACTGTTACTGCTCTCTTCCAGGAGATTCCATATTTTTTGATGTGGTGAAATTCTAAATGTAACGTTAACCCTGTATTTACTAAAAGTAGTCTATACCATTTAGGTCTGTTAAATGTATTTACTGTAAACTATACCATTTAGGTCTGTTAAATGTATTTACTGTAGACTATACCATTTAGGTCTGTTAAATGTATTTACTGTAGACTATACCATTTAGGTCTCTTAAATGTATTTACTGTAGACTATACCATTTAGGTCTGTTAAATGTATTTACTGTAGACTATACCATTTAGGTCTGTTAAATGTATTTACTCTAGTCTGTTCACAATAGGTCTGTTTGTCCTTGTTCCCCAGCCTGTCCTAGGGGCCAGGTTGCCTGCATGACCGGGGCTCCTGGTTGTGTAAGTACCTCTGCAGTATGTGATGGGCAGCGCCAGTGTTCTGATGGGTCTGATGAGTTTAACTGCCCAGAGAACCAGGGCTGTCTGCAGGGGGACTGGAGGTGTAGGAATAAGATCTGCATCCCCAAGGACCAATACTGTAATGGTGCTAACGACTGTGTGGACAACTCTGATGAGACCTGTGGTGAGATATTATGGGAACAACGAGAGCATGCATGTGATACTATGGAATTTAGGAACTATTCAGTTACCATGTAATAGGAGCTATTATGGAAATGAGAAGAGCAAGTATTTTGGCCTGTGTACAGTAGTATGTAGTCACAAAACATGATAAGACCTTCAATTGTGTAGGCAATGCCATGCACATTTAAACAGTGAGAAAAAAAACAATGTTCCAAATTACATTTGAATTAACTTTGCCAATTGTCTGTGGTGTTTGGCCTTCAGCTGGTCAACATTTGACAAAATATCCACAGGAAAGTATTATTAAACAGACATGGCAATAAAAATGTTTGCTCATGACCGAAAGCATGGGCACAGGAAGTACAGTACATGCACACGAACCATGCATACTAACTGAAGTCTTGCAGTTGTTGACATGGTTTTGCGTATGTGCCAGGTGATAGAAATTCAATCTTCATAACCGGTGCTCTAAAACCTTGGGTTAAACAATACATTCTTATGGCTATTTTGTCAAACATTTTGAGCAGCTGAAGGGCCAACAGGACAGACCACTGAAAGAGTAGGTTAACATGTTATTTCATTCAACATTCTGGCTTCCACGTTTTTGTAGTGCTTTGTTTCGGACAATATATCAATAAATTAGACTGATCAAAAATAATCAGGCGAAGTAGTATGTAACCTATAGGTCTGGGCATGTGTGTTTGTTCCTCTTGCAGGAAGGCATGTAGTGTGGAGTAGTTTTTATGTGTTTTTAAAGCTATTACTCTTCCAGGCCGGTGTGGGCCAATGGCTGTGCGTTGTCCTGGAGGGGCGTGTCTGACTGAAGATGAGAGGTGTGATGGAAAATTGCACTGCTCTGATGGCAGCGATGAACCCTCTACCTGTGGTAGGAAATTCTAACCTTTGACCGCTAACCCTAACCTTCAGTCTATAACCCTTTACCTGTGGTAGGAACCTCTAACCCAGAGGTTTCAAACATATGGCTCACTGGCCAGAACCAGCCCCCGGACCCATTCAATCCCTTGGCCCATTCAATCATGTGGATTTAAGGAAAAACTTTTCAGGGGAAAACTATCTTAATGTACACTGAGATCACTAAAACCAAATTGTGGACCTACATTTCTAGACTTTTCACTGTCCCGCTTGCTAATAATCATCCAAATGAAAGCTAGAAGACAATTCTTAGCAAATTTTGACCGCAATGAAATACAAAAAAAATGTATCTCCTTTTTCGCCACAAATTCGTGATATCCAATTGGTAGTTAGTCTTGTCTCATCGCTGCAACTTCCTTACGGACTCGGGATAGGCGAAGGTCGAGAGCCATGCGTCCTCCAAAACACAACACAACCCAACCAGGCCACACCATTTCTTGACACAATGCCCACTTAACCTGGAAGCCAGCCGCACTGATGTGTCGGAACACCGTACACCTGGCGACCGTGTCAGCGTGCACTGCGTCCGGCCCTCACAGGAGTCGCTAGTGCACGATGGGACAAGGACATCGCTGCCGGCCAAACTCTCCCCTAACCCAGATGACGCTGGGCCAATTGTGCGCCGCCCCATGGGTCTCCCGGTCGCGGCCGGCTGCGACAGAGCCTGGACTCGAACCTAGAGTCTCTAGTGGCATAGCTAGCACTGTGATGCAGTGCCTTAGACTACTGCGCCACTCGGGAGGCCCCTATATAATACAATGAAGACCACATGTAGACCACGGGTCAATTAGATTGACACCCCTGCTCTAACATCTAACCCCTCACCACTACCTATATGAACCTCTTCAGTCATAACTGACTGTTAAGGCATCAAACGTGTCAAAGGACAGGCTGATCTGACTCATCTCTACCTTCCAGGTAGGACATGTTCAGAAGAGAATGGTGGCTGCAGTCACTCCTGTTTGGATCAGCCCTGGGGAGCTCTCTGCTCCTGTCCTAAAGGCCATAGGCTGTCTGCTCATGGAGCCTCCTGTCTGGGTGAGGATGTCTGTGATCCTGTTGCGTTATTGATGACTGGTTTCAATATCTATTCCTTTACTGTAAGCCTAAATACTCTGAACCCCTCTCTGTAGATGTGGATGAATGCTCTCTGCCTTACGGTCCATGCATGCACTTCTGTGTCAACACACCCGGGTCCTTCTACTGCCACTGCCGAGACGGCTTCCAGCTTCAAGGAGCCACTTACTGCTATGCTAAAGGTGACTTTTCATAGTAACATTAGTTTGATTAACTTCTGACTGGTTATCTAAACCTGTTCAATATCTGATGCTTTTCAGGAAATTATACAAAGTTTTTGACTGCAAAGAAGGGATCTATCGGATTTCTGAATCTGAAGACTCTGAGATTCGAGTCTATTCAGAGTATTGGCTATGATCCTCTGGCCCTGGCCTTTGACCTCTCCAGAAGCTCATTCTACTGGGCTGATGACCAGGGGAACATCTACAAGGCTAAGGAGCAGAAGAGCAGGATCCTTTATCATGGTTGGTGTGTTCTAATTCTCTATGATATGTTTCTCCTGATGTAGCAGGATCTAGAGGTCTTCATGGCTCCACCTGTACCTGAATACCCAATCAGGGACCTGAGCAGGTCCGGATCCAGAACTCTAACTCTCACAGGTCTGGTTCGGATCTGATTATCATGGGTTTCACACGGAACCCGAACCGGCTGCGTGCGCCATCGAGCACCAGACGCAGGTTAAAATATCAAAACAAACTCTGACCCAATGACATTCATTTGGGGACAGGTCGAAAAGCATTAAACATTTATGGCAATATAGCTAGTTAGCTTGCACTTGCTAGCTAATTTGTCCTATTTAGCTAGCTTGCTGTTGCAAGCTAGTTTGACCTGGGATATTAGCATTAGGTTGTTATTTTACCTGAAATGCACAAGATCCTCTACTCCGACAATTAATCCACACATAAAAAGGTCAACCGAATCGTTTCCAGTCATCTCTCCTCCCAGGCTTTTCATCGTTTAACTTATATGGTGATTGGCATCTAAAATGTCATAGTAATACCATGACAACCAGCAACAGTTCATCTTTCAATCACCCACATGGGTATAACCAATGAGATGGCACGTGGGTACCTGCTTCTATAAACCAATGAGATGGGAGAGGCAGGACTTGCAGCGCGATCTGTGTCAGAAATGGAAAGGACTTCTATTTTAGCCCTTGGCAACGCAGACACTCGTTGACGTGCGCAAGCAGTGGGTGCAATAATTTAATAACATTGATTCCTAAATGTATTTTGCGACGCGAGCGGTGTGGTCAGCTTATCAGGGTGTGTAATTGTAATTGACTTGTCCAGTAGGACCCATACATCTGATGGCGACTGCTGCAGTAAATGGAACTTGTGTAATTTATGCTGCTGCTCCTGGTTCACGAAAGTGGAGCATGTAACTAGTGGTTGGTCAATCATCAGTCAAAGCAGCAAAAGACTAGTCAAAGCCTCTGTGGCAAAAGTTATGAGATACTGCATCGATGAAATTAAAATTACGGATAAAACATTAAAGGAGGATAGGCTACAATGACCAAAAGCCAAAAGGTAAGGCTACTACTTAACATTCTGATTGGAGTTATTTTTAACTGTAGTATGAGAGTACATGCAGACTCAATTAGCCAAGCTAGCTAATTTAACTAGTTTCTCCTGGTTTGATAGTCAACAGGTACTACGTAATCATATTGGATGACAACCTATCTGGATCTTCTGATGGTTGGTTCGTTTGATGTAGCAGAATCCTCTATGATGGTTTGATTTGATGTAGCAGAATCCTCTATGATGGTTTGATTTGATGTAGCAGAATCCTCTATGATGGTTTGATTTGATGTAGCAGAATCCTTTATGATGGTTTGATTTGATGTAGCAGAATCCTCTATGATGGTTGGTTTGATGTAGCAGAATCCTCTATGATGGTTTGTTTTGATGTAGCAGAATCCTCTATGATGGTTGGTTTGATGTAGCAGAATCCTCTATGATGGTTTGTTTTGATGTAGCAGAATCCTCTATGATGGTTGGTTTGATGTAGCAGAATCCTCTATGATGGTTTGTTTTGATGTAGCAGAATCCTCTATGATGGTTTGTTTTGATGTAGCAGAATCCTCTATGATGGTTGGTTTGATGTAGCAGAATCCTCTATGATGGTTGGTTTGATGTAGCAGAATCCTCTATGATGGTTGGTTTGATGTAGCAGAATCCTTTATGATGGTTTGATTTGATGTAGCAGAATCCTCTATGATGGTTGGTTTGATGTAGCAGAATCCTTTATGATGGTTTGATTTGATGTAGCAGAATCCTCTATGATGGTTGGTTTGATGTAGCAGAATCCTCTATGATGGTTTGTTTTGATGTAGCAGAATCCTCTATGATGGTTGGTTTGATTTGATGTAGCAGAATCCCGATGGTTGGTTTGTTTTGATGTAGCAGAATCCTCTATGATGGTTTGATTTTATGTAGCAGAATCCTCTATGATGGTTTGTTTTGATGTAGCAGAATCCTCTATGATGGTTGGTTTGATTTGATGTAGCAGAATCCCGATGGTTGGTTTGTTTTGATGTAGCAGAATCCTGATGGTTGGTTTGTTTTGATGTAGCAGAATCCTGATGGTTGGTTTGATTTGATGTAGCAGAATCCTGATGGTTGGTTCGTTTGATGTAGCAGAATCCTGATGGTTGGTTCGTTTGATGTAGCAGAATCCCGATGGTTGGTTTGATTTGATGTAGCAGAATCCCGATGGTTGGTTTGTTATGATGTAGCAGAATCCCGATGGTTGGTTTGATTTGATGTAGCAGAATCCCGATGGTTGGTTTGATTTGATGTAGCAGAATCCCGATGGTTGGTTTGTTTTGATGTAGCAGAATCCCGATGGTTGGCTTGTTTTGATGTAGCAGAATCCCGATGGTTGGTTTGATTTGATGTAGCAGAATCCCGATGGTTGGTTTGTTTTGATGTAGCAGAATCCCGATGGTTGGTTTGTTTTGATGTAGCAGAATCCCGATGGTTGGTTTGATTTGATGTAGCAGAATCCCGATGGTTGGTTTGTTTTGATGTAGCAGAATCCTGATGGTTGGTTTGTTTTGATGTAGCAGAATCCTGATGGTTGGTTTGTTTTGATGTAGCAGAATCCCGATGGTTGGTTTGTTTTGATGTAGCAGAATCCTGATGGTTGGTTTGTTTTGATGTAGCAGAATCCTCTGATGGTTGGTTTGTTTTGATGTAGCAGAATCCCGATGGTTGGTTTGTTTTGATGTAGCAGAATCCCGATGGTTGGTTTGTTTTGATGTAGCAGAATCCCGATGGTTGGTTTGTTTTGATGTAGCAGAATCCCGATGGTTGGTTTGTTTTGATGTAGCAGAATCCCGATGGTTGGTTTGATTTGATGTAGCAGAATCCCGATGGTTGGTTTGATTTGATGTAGCAGAATCCTGATGGTTGGTTTGTTTTGATGTAGCAGATTTGAATTTTTAGGTGTATTTATTTAACATTTAACTAGACAAGTGAGTTAAGAATATTAATATTACAGTGACTGATTAAATGTAATTTAACAAATATAGGACAAAACACACATTACAATGCAACACTACATAGACCTAAGACGACAACATAGAATGGCAGCAACACCACATGGCAACAGGGCAGCAGCACAAAACAGGGTATAAACATTATTGGGTATAGCCAACAGCACAAAGGTCAAGACCATAGAGACAACAATACATCAC
The DNA here is from genome assembly GCF_016432855.1 of Salvelinus namaycush. Taxonomy (NCBI): domain Eukaryota; kingdom Metazoa; phylum Chordata; class Actinopteri; order Salmoniformes; family Salmonidae; genus Salvelinus; species Salvelinus namaycush. The sequence continues at coordinate 203,928 of NW_024058031.1, forward strand.
GCAAAGCAGCCACAACTGTCAGTGTCCATGAGTGAGTCTTTGAAAGAAGAGATTGAGATAAAACAGTCCAGTTTGTTGAAGCTTGTTTCAGCCGCTAGCTGCAGAAAACTGAAGACGAGCGACTAAGGGATGTGTGCTTTGGGGACCTTACAAAATGTGACTGGCAGAATGGGTTTGTATATGGAGGATGAGGGCTGCAGTAGATATCTCAGATAGGGGGAAGTGAGGCTTAAGAGGGTTTTATAAGTAAGCGCATCAACCAGTGAGTCTCGTGATGGATATACAGAGATGACCAGTTTACAGAAGAGTATAGAGTACAGTGATGTGTTCTATAAGGACTATTGGTGGCAAATCTGATGGCTGAATGGTAAAGAACATATAGCCGCTCGAGCACCCTTACCTGCCGATCTATAAATTATGTCTCCGTAATCTAGCATGGGTAGGATGGTCATCTGTATCAGGGTTAGTTTGGCAGCTGGGGTGAAAGAGGAGTGATTATGATAGAGGAAACCAAGTCTAGACTTAACTTTAGCCTGCAGCTTTGATATTTGCTGAGAAGGACAATGTACCATCTAGCCATACTCCCATGTACTTGTATGAGGTGACTACCTCAAGCTCTAAAACCACAGAGGTAGTAATCACACCTGTGGGGAGAGGGGCATTCTTCTTACCAAACCACATGACCTTTGTTTTGGAGGTGTTCAGAACAAGGTTAAGGGCAGAGAAAGCTTGTTGTAGAGTATTTAACACAAAATCCAGGGAGGAGCCAGCTGAGTAGAAGACTATCTGCATATACATGGAAGTGAGCTTCCTACTGTCTCAGCTATGTTGATATAAATTGAGATGAGCGGGGCCAAGGATCGAACCTTGAGCTACACCCTTGGTGACAGGCAGTGGCTGAGAAAGCAGATTTTCTGACTTTATACACTGCACTCTTTGAGGGGTAGTTAGCAAACCAGGCCAAAGACCCCTCAGACACAACTCCTTAGCCGGCCCACAAAAATGGGCTACCGTATCAAAAGAATTGGCTAAGTCAATAAAAATAGTAGCATAACATTGCTTAGAATCAAGGGCAATGGTGATATCATTGAGGACCTTCGAGGTTGCAGTGACAAATCCATAACTTGAGCGGAAACCAGATTGCATAGCAGAGAATACTATAGACATCAAGAAAGCCAGTCAGTTGATTATTGACAAGTTTTTCCAACACTTTCGATACAGGGCGAAATAGTCCTATAAGTTAGGATCAGCTTGATTTCCCCCTATAGATAAAGGACTAACCGTGGCTGCCTTCCAAGCAATGGGAACCTCCCCAGAGGAGACACAGGTGATTTATAGGGGTAGCAACCTTAAAGAAGAAAGGGTTTAAACCATTTGACCCAGATGTTTTTTGGAGGTTAAGTTTATGAAGCTCCTTTAGCACCTGACTAATGAGGTGGTGAGTAAAAAGCTCAGCCTGCTTTGACATTTGATTAACTTGTAACCTCAATTTTGGGAAGATGGCCCTTGAGTGTTTTGGTACCTACTGGAGAGCTCTTTGTCTACACCCAGCATTGTTCACACCCTTTTAAGCTTTAGCCCCACATATCTTTAAGAATTCACATGTGAGACTATGTACTAACCAACCAAAGCTTTTCAAGACTAAAGGCTGGTTCTGGGACTGTTCGTACATTTAATCTGGAGTGCCAGTGTGCTCTGGGCATTTGTAAACTCAGAGCGTTGGCAGATTGGCCGTTCAAAAATTCAAAGTAGTGTTTATCCGAGCGTTGATCTGACCTAAAAAGTTAAGCACCCAGGCTAACCGTTGGCTAGGTTGCTAAATACTTGGAAACAAATGAGAGAACAGTTAACTCTGACCATTTTACTCACACTAGCAGAGCTGGTTAGGCTGTTTTTATGTTATCCAGAGCATTGGTGACTGCAACTGTGCTGCTGGCTATAATATATATATTTTTTTACAAACGTTTACTGACACCGGCCATATTCAATGGGTGTTAAGCGTTCGTAAATTTCAGTTATTCTGCGCTCTGGCACACTGACGAGAACCCGCAATATCGCAAACCAATTAACAATAACGATACTTAAAACAAGGATTACCAGAACTGAGTCACTGTGCGGTGGTTTGAGGTAATACAGTATGTACATTTAGATAGGTGTAACAGCAACTAAGCAATCCGGATAGATTAACAGAAGCAGCAGCATATGTGAAGTGTGATCTTTTACCACTTGCCGTGCGGTAGTAGAGAACAGTAATACTTGGGTGGCTTGAGACTTTCAGTTTAGGGCCTTCCCCTGACATTGCCTGGCATAGAGGTCCTGGATGGCAGGGAGTTTGGCCCCAGTGATATACTGGGCTGTACACACTACCCTCTGAAGCTGGTGTATCAACACACCGTCACTACAAAGATAAAGGCGTCCTTCCTAACTCAGTTGTCGGAGAAGGAAACCACTCCAGGATATCACCAAGGCCAATGGTGACTTTAAAACCATTAGATTAATGGCTGTGATGGGAAAAACTGAAGATGAATCATCATTACTTAACAATACTAACCTACATGACAGTGAGAAGGAAGCATAGAATACAAATATTCATATCATGCTTCCTGTTTGCAATAAGGCACTAAAGAGAAAAATTTAAAAACAGTTGCAAAGAAATTAACTTTGTCCTGAATACAAAACATGTTTGGGGCAAACGCAACATATCACTGAGTACCACTTGTCCAATTTTCAAGCATGTTGGAGGCTGCATCATGTTATTGGTATGCTTGTCATTTGTATTTATTAGGGATCTCCATTTTTCCTGGGGTCCAAACATATTGAAGCTCTACATTAAATCAAAAGACAAAACGGTACATCATATAACATTACACTACTACATATACACAATGCTTGATACCACTATACAACAATATCACAATGCATGCGTATGGATATGTCTGTACTTGTATGTCTCTTCACAGTCCATAAGGTATTTTTACATACATTTTTTGTGAATCTATTGTTTGCATCAGTTACCTGATGTGGAGTAGAGTTCCATGTAGTCATGGCTCTATGTAGTACTGTGAGCCTCCTATAGTCTGTTCTGGACTTGGGGACTGTGAAGAGACCTCTGGTGGCATGTCTTGTGGGGTATGCATAGGTGTCCGAGCTGTGTGCAAGTACTTTAAACACAGCTCGGTACATTCACCTTGTCAACACCTCTTAAAAAAACAAGTAGTGATGAAGGTGATCTCTCATCCACTTAAAGCCGAGAGATTGACATGCATGTCATGAATGTTAGCGCTCCGTGTACTTTTAAGGGCCCACCGTGCTGCCCTGTTCTGAGCTAACTGCAATTTGTCTAAGTCCCTCTGTGGCACTTGACCACACTACTGAACAGTAGTCTGGGTGACAAAACTAGGGCCTGTAGAACTTGCCTTGTTGACAGTGTTACGAAGGCAGATCAGTGCTTTATTATGGACAGGCTTCTCCCCACCTTAGCTACTGTTGTATCAATATGTTTTGATCATGACAGTTTACAATCCAGGGTTACTGCAAGCAGTTTAGTCACCTCAACTGGCTGAAATTTCACATTATTCATTATGAGATGTAGTTGAGCTTTAGGGATTAGTGAATGATTTGTCCCAAATACAATGCTTTTAGTTTTGGAAATATTTATGACTAATTCATTGCTACTGTTCCGAAACTAACTGCAGCTCTTTATAGTAGTAGCTGACATGTATAGTGTTGCGCTTTACACAAAGCCAGTGGCTTACATTTACATTTAAGTCATTTAGCAGACGATCTTATCCAGAGCGACTTACAAATTGGTGCATTCACCTTATGATATCCAGTGGAACAGCCACTTTACAATAGTGCATCTAAATCTTTTAAGGGGGGGGGGTTAGAAGGATTACTTTATCCTATCCTAGGTATTCCTTAAAGAGGTGGGGTTTCAGGTGTCTCCGGAAGGTGGTGATTGACTCCGCTGACCTGGCGTCGTGAGGGAGTTCGTTCCACCATTGGGGTGCCAGAGCAGCGAACAGTTTTGACTGGGCTGAGCGGGAACTGTACTTCTTCAGAGGTAGGGAGGCGAGCAGGCCACAGGTGGATGAACGCAGTGCCCTTGTTTGGGTGTAGGGCCTGATCAGAGCCTGAAGGTACGGAGGTGCCGTTCCCCTCACAGCTCCGTAGGCAAGCACCATGGTCTTGTAGCGGATGCGAGCTTCAACTGGAAGCCAGTGGAGAGAGCGGAGGAGCGGGGTGACGTGAGAGAACTTGGGAAGGTTGAACACCAGACGGGCTGCGGCGTTCTGGATGAGTTGTAGGGGTTTAATGGCACAGGCAGGGAGCCCAGCCAACAGCGAGTTGCAGTAATCCAGACGGGAGATGACAAGTGCCTGGATTAGGACCTGCGCCGCTTCCTGTGTGAGGCAGGGTCGTACTCTGCGAATGTTGTAGAGCATGAACCTACAGGAACGGGCCACCGCCTTGATGTTAGTTGAGAACGACAGGGTGTTGTCCAGGATCACGCCAAGGTTCTTAGCGCTCTGGGAGGAGGACACAATGGAGTTGTCAACCGTGATGGCGAGATCATGGAACGGGCAGTCCTTCCCCGGGAGGAAGAGCAGCTCCGTCTTGCCGAGGTTCAGCTTGAGGTGGTGATCCGTCATCCACACTGATATGTCTGCCAGACATGCAGAGATGCGATTCGCCACCTGGTTATCAGAAGGGGGAAAGGACAAGATTAATTGTGTGTCGTCTGCATAGCAATGATAGGAGAGACCATGTGAGGTTATGACAGAGCCAAGTGACTTGGTGTATAGCGAGAATAGGAGAGGGCCTAGAACAGAGCCCTGGGGGACACCAGTGGTGAGAGCACGTGGTGAGGAGACAGATTCTCGCCACGCCACCTGGTAGGAGCGACCTGTCAGGTAGGACGCAATCCAAGCGTGGGCCGCACCGGAGATGCCCAACTCGGAGAGGGTGGAGAGGAGGATCTGATGGTTCACAGTATCAAAGGCAGCCGATAGGTCTAGAAGGATGAGAGCAGAGGAGAGAGAGTTAGCTTTAGCAGTGCGGAGCGCCTCCGGCTTTGGGGCCTAAAGGGGCCTAAACAGCTGCCCTGGGGAATTCCTGATTCTACTTGGATTATGTTGGAAAGGCTTCCATTAAAGAACACCCTCTGTGTTCTGTTAGATAAGTAACTCTTCATCCACATTATAGCAGGGGGTGTAATGCCATAACACAAGCTTTTCAAGCAGCAGACTATGATCGATAACATCAAAAGCTGCATTGAAGTCTAACAAGACAGCCCCACAATCAATTTATCATCAATTTCTGTCAGCCAATCACCAGCCATTTGTGTAAGTGCTGTGCTTGAGTGTCCTTCCCTATAAGCGTGCTGAAAGTCTGCTGTAAATTTGTTTAACGTGAAATAGCATTGTATCAGGTCAAACACCATTGTTTTACACAAGTTTACTAAGGGTTGGTAACAGGCTGATTGGTATTTGAGCCAGTCAAGGGGTTTTTACTATTCTTGAATAGAGGAATGACTTTAGCTTCCCTCCAGGCCTGAGAGCACACACTTTCTAGTAAGCTTAAATTGAAGATGTGACAATATCGTCCATTATCCTCAGTCATTTTCCATCCAGATTCAGACCCAAATGGCTTGTCATTGTTAATAGACAACAATAATAATTTCCTCTTCCACACTGACTTTACGGAATCCAAAAGTACAATTCTTGTCTTTCATAATTTGGTTAGATATACTTTGATCCGTAGTGTTAGCATGGGCTTAAGTTGAGACAAATGAACCTGTAGCCGTATTACTTCAACAGTATTCAACATGAGATCATCTAAGCTTTACAGGAATGTGGTTCTGAATATAGACCAACACCGCCCCCTTTGGCATTTGCCTTTTCGGTCGATGTTATAACCTTGTATTGCTACCACTATCAACAAAGGTATTTTCTAAGGGAGCTTCAGAGTCAAAATATGAATGTAATCTGTTACACGTAAGTTATTGACTTCATGGACCTTGTTTCTCGGGCTGCATATGTTAATATGGGACATTTTTAACACTTCTGGGTTGCTTGATGGTTAATGCTTTACTGGGAAGCTTATCAGAAGTAGACTTCCTCAGTGCTAACAGTATAACTCTGGTTCATAGGTTGAGGTATTCAGGGCAATTAGGGGGACAATGTTTTTTAGATTTGTAACTTACTTTGCACATAATGTTGCTGCTATTGTCTCTTATGACCGAAAAGAGCTACTGGACATAGAACAGCGATTACTCACCTTGAACTGGACAAATAATTTTTCTTGAATGAGTCGGACTAGAGGGATTTACTCCAGACACCCTAACAGGCCCTCAACCCCGTCATTCGCAGGTGAAAGATGCAGGTATCGCGGAAGGTGGACGTTGTCTTGTCACCTTTACTCCACACAGAAAGCTCTCCCTCGCCCTAAATTTGGCAAATCTGACCATTATATCTTCCTGCTTACAAGCAAAAACTTAAGCAGGAAGCACCAGTGACTCGGTCAATAGTTGTCAGACTAAGCAGATACTAAGCTACAGAACTGTTTTTCTAGCACAGACTGGAATATGTTCCGGGATTCTTTCGATGGAATTGAGTACACCACATCAGTCACTGGCTTCATCAATAAGTGCATCGATGACGTCATCCCCACAGTGACTTCGTACATACCCCAACCAGAAGCGATCGATTACAGGCAACATCCACAATGCGCTAAATTGTAGAGCTGCAGCTTTCAAGGAGCGGGACTTTAACCCGGAAGCCTATAATGAATCCCGCTATGCTAGACAAACAGGCAAAGCGCCAATACAGGGCTAAGATTGAATCGTACTACACAGGCGCTGACGCTAGTCTTATGTGGCAGGGCTTGCAAACTATTAGGCTACAAAGGGAAGCACAGCCACGAGCTGCCCAGTGACACGAGCCTACCAGATGAGCTAAATTACTTCTATGCTCGCTTCGAGGAAAGTAACACTGAAACATGTATGAGAGCATCAGCTGTTCCAGACGGCAGTGATCACGCTCTCTGTAGCCGGTGTGAGTAAGACCTTTTTAAACATGTCAACATTCACAAAGCATGCGCTGACCAACTGGCAAGTGTCTTCACTGACATTTTCAACCTCTCCCTGTGAGTCTAATACTAACATGTTTCAAGCAGACCACCATAGTCCCTGTGCACATGAACACTAAGGTAACCTGCCTAAATGACTACTGACCTGAAGCACTCGCGTCTGTAGCCATGAAGTGCTTTGAAAGGCTGGTCATGGCTCACATCATCCCAGAAACCCTAGACTCACTCCAATTTGCATACCGCCCAAACAGATCCACAGATGGAATCTCAATTGCACTCCATACTGCCCTTTCACACCTTGACAAAAGGAACACCTATGTGATAATGCTATTCATTGACAACAGCTCGGCGTTCACCACCATAGTGCCCCCAAAGCTCATCACTAAGCTAAGGACCATGGGACTAAACACCTCCCTCCAACTGGATCCTGGACATCCTGACAGGCCGCCCCCAGGTGGTAATGGTAGGCAACAACACATCCGCCACTAATCCTCAACACGGGGCCCCTCGGGTGCGTGCTCAGTCCCCTCTACTCCCTGTTCACTCATGACTCCAACACCATTAAGTTTGCTGATGACACAAGTGGTAGGCCTGATCACCGACAACGTCGAGACCGCCTATAGGGAGGTGGTCAGAGACCTGGCCATAGTGCCAGGACAACAACCTCTCCCTCATTGTGATCAAGACAAAGGAGATTGTGGACTGCAGGACCGAGCACTCCCCCATTCTCATTGACGTGGCTGTGCTGGAGCAGGTTTAGAGCTTCAAGCTCATTGGTGTCCACATCACTAATAAACTAACATGGTCCAAGCACACCAAGACAGTCGTGAAGAAGGCTCAACAAAACATTCCCCCTCAGGAGACTGAAAATATTTGGCATGGGTCCTCAGATCCTTAAAAGTTTCTACAGTTGCATCATCGAGAGCATCCTGACTGGTTGCATCACCGCCTGGTGCAGAGGGTAGTGCGTACGGCCCAGTACATCACTGGGGCCAAGCTTCCTGCCATCCAGGAACTATATACTAGGCACTGTCAGAGGAAGGCCCTAAAAATTGTCAGACTCCAGCCAGCCAAGTCATAGACTGTTCTCTGCTACCGCACGGCAAGCATTTTTTTTTTTTTTGCTTATACAGCTCGATTGCAGTCTTAGTGCCAAGGTCGGTTTGTGGTGGTAAGTAGACTGTGACGAAAAGTAGATTAAACTCTCTTGGTAAATAGTATGGTTTACAGCACCTGTCAAACTCATTCCATGGAAAGTTTGTGCCTTCCCTGTACTTGATTGATGAGTTAAGGCCACTAATTAGTAAGGAACGCGCCTCACCTGGTTGTCTAGTTCTTAATTGAAAGGGGAAAAACCAGCTGACACTAGGCCCTCCATGGAAAGAGTTTGACACCTCTGGTCCACAGCGTATGAGATTTTAACTCAGGTGAGCAGGAGCGCTTACCCAACGCAGTATAGAGTAGAATAAACAGCTGGATTTATATTTTCCATGTTCTTCAGCCACTAGTTGGAGAAAAATATATTACATTGGTAGTCTAGAGTGCAGCTCATCAAGTTTATTCTCCAGTGATTGAATGTTATAACGGAGGTTCGAGGCGGTTTATCCACTCACTGATGTAGTCTCGTCAGGTATCCTGCACACTGGCCTCTAAATTTGCCTCTTCCTCCAAATGTCGGATTTGGGCCTGGTCCATTTCTAAATTGCACCTTGTGTATTCTACTATTCAAACTTTCAACATTAAGTTGAGACCCTGACTGAGTTTGTGTATGCCTGGAGCCTGCCCTGGACACTAGGTATGTAGAATTGTGATGTGGTTCCCCCTCTGCTCTCAGGACAATATGGGGTTAGAAGTCTAGTCTGTGATTGGCTGACAGGCCAGCTGTACTGGACCAACCAGAAGACCCGGTCTATTCATGTTGGGGCAGCTGATGGGAGTGGATTTGCAACAGTCTTGGCCAAGAACATAGACCCGTTGGAGCTGGTCCTTCTTCCCATTGAAAGGTTGGATCATGTTCATATTTGTGGTACTTTTGATCAGTGGTTGGGGCATTTATCGCTAACGATTTGTCATTTTCTCCTTTACTTTGCAGCTTGTTGTTTTGGATCAACAAAGGTCCAGGTGATAAAATGACTCTGGAGAGATCTGGGATGGATGGGTTAAAGCAGGAATCTCTGGTGGTCCTCACTGCACAGGCACCACGGAGTCTGACCCTGGACGTTACAGTTCGGAGGCTGTACTGGATGAGTGATTTTAAAAAGGTTCATGATATAGTCCAGATATAACCAATAGTACCGCTTGTCTGCCCGCAGCAATGAACATATTGCCAAGGTAGAACTAATTGTTTATCTTTTTCAGTCCATAGAGACTGTGCGAGTGGATGGGAGTGGTCGCTACAGCTTTCTGGAGTTCTTCAAGAGGAGACCAGCTCAGAGCCTGGCGGTGTTTGAGAGGTGGTTCTACTGGACAGATCAGATGGGTCTGTGGCGTTCCCCTCAGGACCGACCTGATCAGAAGACCTTTATTCAGAGGACAACACTCTCTATCCTAGAGGCATACCATGAACAACAGCAGCCAAAAGGTATGGGGTATATCATGCTAACTCTAAAGGCATGGGGCATATCAAACAACATGTTCGGGTGGCAGGTAGGCTAGTGGTTAGTGTTGGGCCAGTAACCGAAAGGTTGCTAGATTGAATCCCCGAGCTGACAAGGTAAAATCTGTCGTTCTGCCCCTGAACAAGGCAGTTAACCCACTGTTCCTATGCCGTCATTGTAAATAAGAATTTGTGCGTGTAGCGAAATGCTTTTATTTCCGACCATGCAGTATTATCTAACCTAACAATTTCACAATAACTACCTTAAACACAAGTGTAAAGGAATGAATAAGAATATTGAGCGTTCCTGGTGTAACTCGGGCAGTTGTTGTTGTCATCCTGTACCTGTCCCGTAGGTGTGATGTTCGGATGTACCGATCCTGTGCAGGTGTTACACGTGGTCTGCCACTGCGATGGTGGCTGATAATGGGCCCCTGTACCCTTATGTAGATATTCCATTAAAAATCTGCCGTTTCCAGCTACAAAAGTCATTGACAACATTAACAATGTCTACACTATTTCTGATCAATTTGATGTTATTTTAATTGACAAAATGTGCTTTACTATCAAACAAGGACATTTCGAAGTAACCCCAAAATGGAAGGTATTGTATTTGGATATGTAGTGTCAGTCCTTGTTTCTGGTATGTCGTGCCCAAGTGTGCTAATCTTGCCAATGAAAAAATCATTAAAGTAGTTGGTAATATCAGTCGGTTTTGATGATTGAGCTATCTGATTCAATGAATGATAGAGCTGAGTTTGCCTTTTATTTGTCACAATGCGCCGAATAGAACAGGTGTAGACCTTACTGTGAAATGCTTACTTACAAGCTAACCAACAATACAGTTCAAGAAATACAATTAAATGTAAATAGTCCGGGTGGCCATTTGATTAATTCTTCAGCATTCTTATGGCTTGGGGTAGAAGCTGTTAAAACTTCTTGTCAATAGGGGTGCGCTATTTTCACTTTGGAAATAATCGTGCCCAAATTAAACTGCCTCGTACTCTATTCTAGATCATACAATATGCATATTATTATTACTATTGGATAGAAAACACTCACGTTTCTAAAACTGTTTGAATTATATCTGTGTAAAACAGAACTCATTTTGCAGTAAACTTCCAGACAGGAAGTGAAAAATCTGAAAACGAGGCTCTGTTCCAGGGCCTGCCTATTCAACTGGCATTTATTTATCAATATGTATGCACCTCATACGCCTTCCACTAGATGTCAACAGGCAGTGGAAGGTGGAATGGGGTGTCTAGCTTGATCTGAGGTCGAACAAGAGCTTTTGGAGTGGCAGGTCAGGAATTTCCTTTCTCTACCTAGGCGCGCGAAGCACCTCCATATTGTCTTCTGATAAGCGTTCAGTATACACGGCTAATGTCTCCGGCTCTGATTTTATTTGATACATGTGATAATAACATCGTAAAGTGTGTTTTTTCAACCGAGTTTTATCAGATTATTCAACGTTTATTGGGACTTTTGGAGTTTTCCGTTCTTTGCGTCGAGAGAAACTGGGAACGTCATCAACATTGGCTAGCATTTTGGCGCGAATTCGACAGGAGAAAAGGACATTCTAAAACCAAACAACGATTTATTCTGGAAATAGGACTCCTTGTACAAGATTCTGATGGAAGCTCAGCAAAAGAAAGAACAATTTATGATATTTCGTATTTCTGTGGAAAATGTTATTTCTATTATCTGCCGTTTTGGCGGGCGCTGTCTCGCTATAACGTAAGCTGTTTGTTATCGTAAAGTTATTTTAAAAAATCTAACACGGCGGTTGCATTAAGAACCAGTATTTTTTAGTAAAGTTTATGATGAGTCTTTGGTCAGATTAGTTGAGTGTCCAAAATAGCTCCTGACATTCTGGGGAAATGTTGCTACATTTTCACAATGTATAACCACGGTTTGCAGCTCTAAATATGCACATTTTCGAACAAAACATACATTTATTGTATAACATGTTATAAGACTGTCATCTGAAGTTGTTTCTTGGTTAGTGACTAATTATATCTCTATTTGGTCGGTTTTGTGATAGCTACCTATGCGGTAGAAACATGGTGAAAAGATGCAGTTGAGTCTGGCTATTGTGGTTAGCTAATAGAAATACATATTGTGTTTTCGCTGTAAAACATTTTAAAAATCAGAAATGATGGCTGGATTCACAATGTTTCTTTCATTTGCTGTATGGACTTGTGATTTCATGAAAATTATATGATATCCCTGTCCCGCTAGGCTATGCTAGTCAGCTTTTTTGATGAGGATGCTCCCGGATCCGGGATGGGTATTAAGTAATTAAGGAGCCTTTTGGACCTAGACTTGGCGGCGGCGCTCCGGTACTGCTTGCTGTGTGGTAGTAGAGAACAATCTATGACTTGGGTGACTGGAGTCATTGACACATGTTTTGCCTTCCTCCGACACCGGCTTGTATATAGGTCCTGGATGGCAGGAAGTTTGGCCCCAGTGATTTACTGGGCCATACGCACTACCCTCTGTAGCTCCTTATGGTCGGATGCCGAGCAGTTGCCATACCAGGTGGTGATGCAACCGGTCAGGATGCTCTCGATGGTGCAGGTGGATCACTTTTTGAGGATCTGGGGACCCATTCCAAATCTTTTCAGTCTCTTGGGGGGGGGAATGGCATTGTGACCTCTTCATGACTGTCTTGGTGTTTTTGGACCATGATAGTTTGGTGATGGACACCAAGGAACTTGGTACTCTTGACCCGCTCCACTACAACCCTGTTGATGTGAATGGGGTCATGTTCGGCCTTCCTTTCCTTGTAGTCCACGATCCGCTCCCTTGTCTTGCGCACGTTGAGGGAGAGGTTGTTTTCCTGGCACCACACTGCCAGGTCTGACGACCTCCCTATCAGCCTTCTCATTGTTGCTGATCAGTGTAGTTGGCAAACTTTATGATGGTGTTGGAGTCGTGCTTTGTCATGCGGTTGTGGTTGAACAGAGTACAGGGGGGGACTGAGCATGCACCCCTGAGGGGCACCAGTGTTGAGGATCAGCGTGCAGATGTGGTGTTGCCTACACTTTTTTTACACCTGGGGGCGGCCGTCGAAGTCCAGGATCCAGTTACAGGAGGTGTTTAGTCCCAGGGTCCTTAGCTTAGTGATGAGTTTTGAGGGCACGAACGCTGAGCTGTTGTCAATGAAAAACATTCTAACATAGGTGTTCCTTTTGTCCAGGTGGCAAAGGGTAGTGTGGAGTGCGATTGAGATTGCGTCATCTGTTGTGGCGGATTGGGTCTAGGGTTTCCGGGATAATCGTGTTGTGAGCCATGCCCAGCCTTTCAAAGTACATTATGGCTACGGATGTGAGTGCTACGGGTCGGTAGTCATTTAGGCAGGGTACCTTCACTTTCTTGGGCACACTGACTTGTGGTCTGCATGAAACGAAAGTATTAGACTTGGTCAGGGAGTGGTTGTTACGGATGATTGTGTGATCACGCTCTCCGTGGCAGATGTGAGCAATACCTTTAAACAGGTCAACATTCATAAGGCTGCAGGGCCAAACGGATTACTAGGATGCGTACTCATAGCATGCGCTATGTGTAGTAGGATTCAATCTTAGTCCTGTATTGATGCTTTGTCTTTGATGGTTTGGGGGCGTAGCAGGATTTCTTCTAAGCGTCCAAGTTAGTGTCCCATTCCTTGAAAGCAGCAGCTCTAGCCTTTAGCTCAGTTTGAATGTTTGCTGTAATCCATGTCTTCTGGCTGGGATATGTACGTACGTTGTCGATGCACTTATTAGTGTAGCCGATAACTGATGTAAACTCCTCAGTGCCAACGGATAAATCTCGGAATATATTCCAGTCTGCTAGCTAAACAGTCCTGTAGCTTAGCATCCACTTCATTGGATCACTTCAGAAATCAGTGTATCACTGGTACTTCCTGTGAGTTTTTGCTTGTAAGCCAGAATCAGGAGGATAGAGCTATGGTCAGATTTGCCAAATGGAGGGTCGCGGAGTTTTGACTCAGTCTGTAATACCTACTTGTTTTAAGCAGTCCACCATAGTCACTATGCCCAATAACGGCAAGGTAAAAAAAAATAACTCTATCACCTTCACTCCACACAGACGCATAGTCTGTGGGGGTTTTTCCCGCTCTAGTTGCACAGAGGTAAAATGAATTTGTTTTCCTGCATTGAAATCACTGGCCACTAACAGCGCTGCCTCTGGATAAGAATTTTCCTTTTTGTTATGGCCCTATACAGCTCGTTGAATGCAGTCTTAGTGCCAGCATCGGTTTGTGGTGGTAAATAGCTATATTTTTTGTAGCAGTCTAACTGTCTTGGTAAATAGTATAGTCTATATGGCTTTCTTCTAAAGCTAAGCAGGGTGAGACCAGATGCTGCTGGAAGTGGTGTTGGAGGGCCAGTAGGAGGCACTCTTTCCCCTGGTCTAAAAAATATCCCAATGCCCCAGGGCAGTGATTGGTGACACTGCCCTGTGTAGGGTGCTGTCCTTCGGATGGGACGTTAAACGGGTGTCCTGACTCTGAGGTCATTAAAGATCCCATGGCACTTATTGTAAGAGTAGGGGTGTTAACCCCGGTGTTCTGGCTAAATTCCCAAGCTGTCCCTCGGTCACCTAATCAGCTTACAAATAGCTCATTCATCCCCCTCTCCCCTGTAACTATTCCCCAGGTTGTTGCTGTAAATGAACGTGTTCTCAGTCAACTTACCTGGTAAAATAACAGTAAAATATATAGTTGACTTATCACTTATGGTTACTCCATGGCTATCAGTCTGAAAAGAAGTCAGTAATAAATGTGCAATAGTCTCTACAAGGCAGAATGTAGAATAAAATAATATTTACACTTTACTGGTTGTACAAGCTGTTGGTCTTTTTGGCGGTAGGTGGATATGGGGATCCACAGGAAAGTGTTTACCCATCTTTTTGCAGTGCCGGTAGGTTCTTTTGCTTGTATTTTTAATCTTTTGACGCATTGCACGTGATGCACAAAATGTAAACAATAGCCGAATGTCCGATGCAAGTTTCCTTGCAATCACCTGGAATTGTTTGTCATTGCTAGGCTCGGCCATATTATGCAAGTTTGTCATGATGTGCCACGTACGAATTGCATCAGTATTCAAAATAGAAATATGAGCAATATTGATAACACTTCCCTGTAGATTTGTTTCAGATTACCTCCAACATTGGAGGGCAACAGATAGAATGTTGAACAAACTTGATTTGACTAATGGGACTGCTCAGGAATGCTGAGCCTACACGTTAGTTTAGGGTGTAAGCTATTGATTCTCTAAAAAGAGGCTAGGTCTACATGAGGCATTTGAACTCAGGTGAGCAGAACCTTGAGACTTCCTTAATATTCGAGATCATACACCAGCTGTTAACCCCTGCACTTGAGTTTACGAGACGCTGCCGTTCTGTCCTGATGCATTTATATTAGCCATCGTCCTCGTTCAACCACCACTGAAGCATAGGATATTTGTTTCAATTTCCTGTTTATAGCATGGTCTTGAGCTTGTCTAGTTCTCCAGTGATTGTACGTTGGCCACGTCTGCCGCTATCTTTGTCTTTTCCTTTTCCGAGTGTCTTGAATTAGGGCCTGGTCCCGGGTGAACAGTATGTCCTGCATGACCTAGTCATTGAAGTAGAATTCTTCATCCAAATCGAGGTTAGTGATCGCTGCTTTGATGTCCAGAAGTCAGTGTTGTGTTTGAGACTGCCTGAAGCGAGACCAATTCAAGACCAGAGCAAATCGAGTCAGTCAAGGCGAAGACCGGGAGGGGGACAATGGGTCCAAACCAGTCAAGACAGACCAGCAAAAGTCCAATTTAAGATCAGGATTATAGTTTTGTTAAATCACCACCATAATAAGAGTAAAACATGTTCACTATTTCTGTTTATTAGAAGAACATATGAATTCTTTAGACATTCAGAATGGTGAGAATGCCTGCTGAGGGTAAACAGAGCCACTACAAATTATTACTAACCCAAACAGTGGGGAACAATGAGGGATATGCCGTCAGAGGGATTAGGATTTATAATAATATATTATTATTTTCAATAGTTCTCATTCTCTTCAGTTTCTGTTGTACAGGAAAGGTTTAACGCTGAAGAGAAAATGATCCAATCATTATTTTATGTGGTTGTCTCGGACAAGTACTGTATTAGGGCAACATTTTAGAGTAACTGGAATCATCCAATCACTGATTTGTAATGGGTGGGACCCACTACAACTCAAAATGTGATTGGTTGATTCCAGTCACTGCAAAATGTGGCCCTAATACATTTGGGACCATTTTTTACAAAAAATGTCTGGAAACATCTGCCTTTTCAAAGCCCAACAAGTCACTTTGCAAGTAGTTTTCGCATGGTCTAGCTGAACATCTTTTGTTGTAGGCTAGTTTGCAGTGGCTGCAGCAGGTGTCATCCAAGAGGATGTTGCTAATTTGTTAGCGTCTCCCTTTTCAAGATTAACTTAACATTAAGTTAACCTTTTACTACAGTGGGCTGAATCAGGGTCACAGTGATTCTTGGTTGGTTTTAAACAAATATACTTTGAAACAAATGTATACACATCACACATAGTTATGCGCTTAAATGACACCTGAACCACTGAACGTCAGTTGAAATGTATTCAATGTTTAGTTTGCATCACAATATTACACTTTATATGCATCATAGAAGACAGAAATCTAACTAAAACGGTTTAACATAGTAACACCGGATTTGTTTATTGAAATAATCAAGTTTGAAATGACAATATATATATGTTTCACTAATGAGGCCAAAAGGCGCTTTTGCTAATTGACTGCAGGAAAGGGTTGTTTCAAATGATAATGGCACTGGTTTTTTTGTAATGTGTTTTTGCTCAATCTGATTGGGTGGGCGTGGCCTGGCCCCCTGATGCAAGTGGCTCATGACTGAATTGCACGTCACAAATGACGTACTAATCAAGACTTCGGACCAAACTTTATTATCACCATTGCTGTCCTTTCAGCACCACGAACCTGTCGCACTCTGAAGGCCTAGGTCCAATTGGTTCGCCCCTGAAGGCCTGGGTTCGCCACTGCTCGAACATGTCTATAATAAATAGAAAGTCTGCTAAGATATTAATGTTTCAAGAAAGGAGTGTATGTGTGGCCTGGCGAAGCAGTTTTATGTACTGACAATGGAAGCTGACAATTGTCTCGGGAAGAAATTTACTAATCCTCACTGTTGGAAACCGAGCCAAATGTACATCTCACGCTTACCCTGGAGGTACGGGGCATATCACGCTAACCCTGGAGGTACGGGGCATATCACGCTAACCCTGGAGGTACGGGGCATATCACGCTAACCCTGGAGGTACGGGGCATATCACGCTAACCCTGGAGGTACGGGGCATATCACGCTAACCCTGGAGGTACGGGGCATATCACGCTAACCCTGGAGGTACGGGGCATATCACGCTAACCCTGGAGGTACGGGGCATATCACGCTAACCCTGGAGGTACGGGGCATCTCACGCTAACCCTGGAGGTACGGGGCATCTCACGCTAACCCTGGAGGTACGGGGCATCTCACGCTAACCCTGGAGGTACGGGGCATCTCACGCTTACCCTGGAGGTACGGGGCATCTCACGCTTACCCTGGAGGTACGGGGCATCTCACGCTTACCCTGGAGGTACGGGGCATCTCACGCTTACCCTGGAGGTACGGGGCATCTCACGCTTACCCTGGAGGTACGGGGCATCTCACGCTTACCCTGGAGGTACGGGGCATCTCACGCTTACCCTGGAGGTACGGGGCATCTCACGCTTACCCTGGAGGTACGGGGCATCTCACGCTTACCCTGGAGGTACGGGGCATCTCACGCTTACCCTGGAGGTACGGGGCATCTCACGCTTACCCTGGAGGTACGGGGCATCTCACGCTAACCCTGGAGGTACGGGGCATATCACGCTAACCCTGGAGGTACGGGGCATATCACGCTTACCCTGGAGGTACGGGGCATCTCACGCTAACCCTGGAGGTACGGGGCATCTCACGCTAACCCTGGAGGTACGGGGCATCTCACGCTAACCCTGGAGGTACGGGGCATCTCACGCTAACCCTGGAGGTACGGGGCATCTCACGCTAACCCTGGAGGTACGGGGCATCTCACGCTTACCCTGGAGGTATTTATATTTTATTTAACCTTTATTTAACTAGGCAAGTCAGTTGAGAACAAATTCTTATTTACAATGACGGCCTAGGAACAGTGGATTTAGCTGCCTTGTTCAGGGGCAGAACGACAGATTTTTACCTTGTCAGCTCGGGGATTCGATCTAGCAAACTTTCGGTTACTGGCCCAAAGCTCTAACCACTAGGCTACCTACCGCCCGAATGGGGCATATCACGCTGACTCTGGAGGTGTAGGTCATATCATGCGAAGGCTAACATCTCCTTTGTTGTAGGACAACTCCATGTTATTTAATGTTTTTTTTTTTAAGCTCCATCAGCCTGTGTAAAGTCTGGCTGTCAGCTCTGCATGCCGACTCTGGACCTGCCTGCTGGGTTCACCTGTACCTGTCCTGATGACAAACTGCTCATGGCAGAAGGCTCATGTGAATGTATGATTACCATGTATTACAGAACTCTAACCCTGTTTTTTCTCTGCTAGTTCTGGCACTTTAGAGCATTGGTTGAGCAATGTACTTGTTATTCTATCACACAGATCCCAGGTTTGCTTATGCAACATCCACAACACTGAACCTGCTCGAGTTGAAAGGGAAGGAACTGATCAAGACATTACTGCTGACTACGGATGACGTCATGGAGTCTTTTGACATTGACTGGAGGGGGGACTGGGTCTACTGGGCGAACAGCACTGGTGATGTGATGCGCAGGAGCCTCAATACCGACCAAACAGAGACTGTCCCCACGCTGAGACCAGGTACACCCTTTACTCTCCCAACCAGAAATCAGGTACATATAATGGAGCCATATTGTGCAGGTTTAGTCTTTGTGAGCGTATATGCATGTACACTGAACAAATATATAAACGCAACATGTCCTATGTTCTGAATAAACTCTTAAGACCTGGTAATCTTTTACATCAATAGCAGTCAATATTTAATCCTCATCTTATTTAGTCTCATCTGAAAGTTGTAAATTCTTGGTTATCTTCACGAACCCTGGCTAACAAGTTGAATCAGCAATACAAAATTTGGTTTAAATATTTATTTACTAAATAGCTAAATAATCACACAGAATGGATCATACATTGATTACAAATTGTCATAAAGAAAACGTCCCTAGCGGACGGAACAGATACGACGGCTGGTTACATAGAGAGGGGGTTGGGTTTGAGTGAAAGAGCTGGAAGACTGAGTAACAAAGGGAGAAGCTATGCTATCGTAAATACAGAATCTTATGCATTCTAAATAACCGCCCATTTGAAAAAGGAGAATGCAATAAATATTTACTCTGAGCTGCGCTTCGGTAGATTGTTTGTCGATGGAAGGCCGGTTTGTCCTTTATGGATCTCTGTACCTCTGAAGAATGTCTAGTGGTGAACTGGAGCGTGGTAGAATGGATACTCTATCCGTCCTCGCCTAGCCCACGTTTGGCGACTGCTGTAACTCAACGGCTAGAAGGTATCACTTCTGGAGTGAAGAGTTCAAAGTTCATACCAAGTTGCCATACTTTTAATTAAGCTCATGCTATATTCTGGCTGGTATAGTCGAAATTCATCCTTCCGGGGTGTAGGTCGTGACCTTCTTTGAAATTCTATGCTAAATTCATTAGGTTCTCTAAGGTTGGCTTAGTTCTGTAGGTGGTCTTTGTACTTTATATGTGGGGACCTCAAGTCCACACGTCCTTGGAACAGCTTATTATCTGAGCCCTTAACGTGGAACTGTCGCCATAACGTCCTCGGAACAGAAAGTACAATTTTTATCAAGGTCTTCACATAGGAGGGGAGAGAAGGGCGTGTTTCATAGTTTATAACCAATGTCTGTTCACATGGGCAGGGCCACTGAGTTGAGCATAGTTCACTCATGAAAACCCAATTCTCTTATTTGGAAGCTAAAATTACATTTAGTCTTTAAACAAATAGTTTCATATTTTAACATTTAAATTGCACAATTCCATGTGAATCT
Organism: Salvelinus namaycush; assembly: GCF_016432855.1. Lineage (NCBI taxonomy): Eukaryota > Metazoa > Chordata > Actinopteri > Salmoniformes > Salmonidae > Salvelinus > Salvelinus namaycush. Next base: position 223,722 of record NW_024058031.1, read on the forward strand.
GATAACTGTGTAGACTTTCCAAGATAGTTTGTCGTCCTACCATCAGTAATCATGTCTGAGACGCCAACTGAACTGACATCATATTCATTAAGTCCCAACGCATATTTTCAACTGGTTGGATTACTGAAATATGGTTCTGTTCCCCCCACCTTTTGATGTTCCCAGACTCTCTGTTTAACAAAGGCTTTTCAAGAGTCCTTCTGTAGTCGAGGTATTTATGGGGGGGTCATAAACCTAACCCACAGGCCAACATCATGACATGTTTCATGAGCTGAAGAGATAAATCAAACTGTTTTCAAATGCACAAAGCTTATTTCTCTCAAGTGTGCAATTTGTTTATCCCTGATAGTGAGCTTTTCGCCTTTGCCAAGCTAATTCATACACCTGACAGGTGTGGCATATCAAGAAGCTGATTAACCAGCATGATCATTACACAGGTGCACCTTGTGCTGGGGACTGTAAAAAGCCACTATGGTGCAGTTTTGTCAACACAATGACAGATGTCTCAAGTTTTGAAGGAGCATGCAATTGGCATGCTGAAAGCAGCAATGTCCACATTGTTGCCAGATAATTGAATGCTAAATTCTCTACCATAAGCCGCTTCATGTTTTAGAGAATTTGGCAGTACGTCCAACCACAGACCACGTAACCATGAAGTCCTAGGACCTCCACATCTGGCTTCATCACCTGCTGGATGTTCTGACTTGTAGTGGGGGGGGGGGCTGGAGTTGTGGTGGGGTACTGAGGAGTATTTGTCATTACAAAAGCTGAGTGTCTTTTGTAGGGATAAACTCTGATTGGCTGGGCCTGGCTCATGCCCTCCCAGGCCCACCAATGGCTGCATCCCTGCACAGCCATATGAAATCCATAGATTAGGGCATAATTCATTTTTCTGTTGACTGATTTCCTTATATGAACTGTAACACGGTAAAATCTTAAATTGTTGTATTTTTTTGTTTCTCTGCCAGTCATATATCTATATCAAACATTAGGAACGCCTTTTGAATATTGAGTTGTTGGTCCATTCCCTCTCCTGTTCTGGTCCTGTATATTCACGGTGTGCTGTCCTTGCCTTCTAGCCTGCGTGGTGTCAGTAGACCAGAAGATGAGAAATCTGTACTGGCTGTCATGTGATGAAGTCTATGTTGGCTTCACTAACATGGATCAGGGTTACCCACGGAGACTGTACCAGTCAGGCAGTGAGGTAAGAGATGTGTATCTGGACTGGCAGCGAGGGAGGCTGTACTTGCTGGAGGCTGGGTGGATCCTATCCATGAGACTGCCCGGAGGAAACCCTAGGAAAGTCCTTAGAGTGGAGGGACATGTCGCTGGGCGCATTGTTTTGGACCTGAAATCCAACACACTGCTCTGGAACACAGAGGGGGACGGTCAGTATCACTTCATGCAATATCTTTAACGGTGATTCTGTCTCCTATAATGTTTTTTCTTTTGCTCCTCGGTGTTGAGCTGGTCATCTGGTTAGGAATGATCATGTCGGGCGGGGCTGCTGGGGCGGGGCTGCTGGGGCGGGGCTGCTGGGGCGGGGCTGCTGGACAAACCAACCATGTACAAATTAATGTAACATTTGAGCATATCACCAATTGATTGTACACCTATGTATTTTCAGTTTGTGTGTGATATGGGGGTTGGAGAAGTGTTTATTTTGACATAAATACATTTTCTAAACAATAAGAACCAGGATGATCTGAGCTTTGCTGTTGGAAGGATACATCTGTGTTAGGCTGTCGCCGCTTACTTTGCTCCTGGACTTACATTAACAGTCGGTTGCTTACGCCTTACCACTCAAACAAGCTCTTTGTGCTCCTTGACCCTGTGTAGAGCTGAAGATCATGAGTCTGTTGAAGTCCCAGACTCACCTGGCAGGCAGAGAGTGGAATGTCCCTGGTTCCATCATGGCCGCTCACTCTCCGCTCCTAGTGTCGCTGTTTAATGATGTCATCACTGTGTGGGACCGGCGGGACAGGAGGCGTGTCCACGATGTCCCTGTCGGACCAGGCGTTGTCAGGGTGATCGTGGCTCTGGATGTAAAGGAAGGTTAGTACAATAGGATCATTAATGTCTAACTTATGGCTGGGATCCACTGACAACAGCCAGTGAAAGTGCAGGGCGCCAAATTCAAAACAACAGAAATCTCAGAATTAAAATTCCTCAGACACAAGTATTTTACACCATTTTAAAGATAAACTTGTTAATCCCACCACAGTGTCCGATTTCAAAAAGGCTTTGACGAAAGCACAACATATCATTATGTTAGGTCAGCACCTATTCACAGAAACACAGCCATTTTTCAAGCCAAAGAGGAGTCACAAAAAGCAGAAATAGAGAAAATTAATCATTGATCTTCATCAGACGACACTCATAGGACTTCATGTTACACAATGCATGTATGTTTTGTTCGATAAAGTTCATATTTATATCCAAAAATCTCTTTACATTGGTGTGTTGGTTCAGTAATGTTTTGCCTCAAACATCCGGTGATTTTGCAGAGCCACATCAATTTACAGAAATACTCATAATAAACATTGATAAAAGATACAAGTATTATACATGGAACTTTAGATAAACCTCTCCTTAATGCAACCGCTGTCAGATTTAAAAAACTTTACGGAAAAAGCACACCATGCTATAATCTGAGTACAGCGTTCAGAGCCCAAACAAGCCAAAAAGATATCCGCCATGTGGAGTCAGATGTCAGAAAAGCATTTTTAACATTCACTTACCTTTGATGATCTTCATCTGAATGCACTCCCAGGAATCCCAGTTCCACAATAAATGTTTGATTTGTTCCATAAAGTCCATTTAAAGTCATATTACAGTTCGTAGAAACATGTCAAACGAAGTATAGAATCAACCTTAAGGATGTTTTAAACATATCTTCAATTTTCCAACCGGAGAATTCCTTTGTCTGTAGAAATAATGGAACGCAGGTCTAACTATTACGTTAACGTGTGTGGTCAGCTCATGGCACTCTGCCAGAGCCCTGACTGAGCCCTCATCCCCCCTCCTTCACAGTAGAAGCATCAAACAAGGTTCTAAAGACTTGACATCTATTGGAAGCCTTAGGAAGTGCAAGTTGACCAATACCCCACTGTATATTCGATAGGCGATGAGTTGAAAACCTACAAACCTCAGAATTCCCACTTTCTGGTTGGATTTTTTTTCTCAGGTTTTTGCCTGCCATATGAGTTCTGTTATACTCAGACATCATTCAAACAGTTTTAGAAACTTCATTGTTTTCTATCCAAATCTACTAATAATATGCATATATTAGCAACTGGGCCTGAGTAGCATGCAGTTTACAGTCCTAGACAGGTTAAGAACAAATACTTATTTACAATGACGACCTACCGGGGAACAGTGGGTTAACTTCCTTGTTCAGGGGCAGAATGACAGATTTGTACCTTGTCGGCTCAGGGAATTGGTCCAGCAACCTTTTGGTTACTGGCCCGACGCACGAACCACTAAGTTACCTGTCGCCCGTGCGCCCATTGCCTGAAATATCTACTTAGTTTGGCCACGTTTCAGCATTTTACAAATCTTATATGTACTTGTTAGTGTATATAGGATAGAAGTCATTTAGTATGATAAATCACAAAGCAAATCACCTCAAAGTTCAACCTAAATACAAACCTAACTGTAGCGTGAAAGCTGAACAGGGTTGCCAGATATTGGTAAAAAATTATTTGGGGTGTTTGTGGTGGATCATTTCATTTGGAGGGGGAGTGGTTTCAAGTCCATGGGGGGTAAGAATGGGGAATGGTATTGTGGGGGGGTGTGATGCAGGAAATATGAGGGATTTATCAATTAAACAAGTTTACAAGCTAAATAAAACCTCAAAGGGGGTCTGAGCTGGCAACTAAAAAATTTGCCCCCGGCTGGGGAGTTTTGTTTTGAACTGTCATCCAACTCGGGAACATGGGCATCTTTCTAGAATGATGACTTTCTGACCTGAATATCACGGACGTCATGATTTGACCTCGTATTTTTCAGTTCCCAGTTGTCTTGAAAGCACCATAAGTCAGTGGTGTGAACCATCCCTAATCTTCATTTAGTTATAACTTCTTTGGTCTGACAGACGCTTTTGTGACAACCAGGATGCATGGCATGTAGACCAACATGCTGCCACTCATAGCTGGCAAATAGCTTAGCATTAGCTCATCATAATATAATCATAATCAGTTAAACCTTCAAGTGTTTTAAACACGTTATTACAATATGCAAGAATCGGAAATATAATAATAATTATATTTCATAATTTGTCACAGCACATGAAAATATGTGAATAAAACAGTGAATCATTACGCTCCATACATGTGTAGCCGTTTCTACTGTAGCACAACACGATACAGAAACTAAGGCTCTTTGATAGGAACGCACATTACTTATATTTGTAAGGAAAACGACAATGATGGCAATGCGGGCATCATTATAAAAAGTTTGCAAGGCCTGTTCTGACAAGATATTAGCAAATTTCTGCATTCTTGATCTGTGGAAACACGAAGTGCATGAGCTCTTGTCAAAAAGAAGTTTGTCTGGCTCAGTGAAGCCTCAAACATACATTCCGCAATTTTTTACGTGAAAGAATTCAAAATGTTAGAAAAAAAAAACTTGTTAGAAAATAATTAGCCTATAGTTAATTAGCAGGCAACGTGCCTCGGTTGGAGAGAAGCGAGGATTAGCACTCCTGTTTCGCAACGATCACATTGAGTGTATTCTAACATCCCGACATAGAAAAACTCACGCTGGTGGACCATTAGATATATGGAACTAACCCGTGAAAGGTTAAAGGCCTTTTATTGTCCCCAATGATCACCTTGTTTAATCAGCTTCTTGATATGCCACACCTGTCAGGTGGCTGGATTATCTTGGCAAAGGAAAAAATGCTCACATAGGGATGTAAAAACATTTGTGCACAGAATTTGAAAAGCTTTTGTGCAACATCGCTGGGATTTTCTTTAAATCATAACTATCAAATATCCAACACTTTACAAGGGACCAAGGGACTTTACGTTTTGTGTTTATATTTTTGTAGTGTGTTTAAAGTCTCAGGGGGCAGAGTTTACGTTGTGTAAAGGAAGGTTAGTAGGATCATGTCTTTAATTGGTTGACCATCGTTTCAAAGCGCTTCATCCCAACATGAATTTAAATGGATGTACATGTTTCCAACTCAGTGCCTCCTGCTCAGCCAGTCTGTACCAGTCCATCAGTGATGTGTCGGGGCTCAACATTGTGCATCTCCCAAACTCAGCTGTGTGACACATTGAGAGACTGCCCTGATGGTTTTGATGAGGAGTTCTGCATTACTAAATGTCCAAACCGAGGTAGATATATTAACGCTTTCTGATATTTGATACTGCTTTGCCACCCAGAAAACCCCTGAAACCCTCTTAAGCTTTCTTCATGGTCCCTCTTGTGTGTGTGTCCCAGGTGAGTTCCGGTGTAAGGACAGGAGGAAATGTATTGAGAGGAGGCTGGTTTGTGATGGACGCGCTCATTGCCAAGACGGCTCAGATGAGGTTGGCTGTCAAACGATAGCTGCTCCAACATCCCAAACTGCGCCCCTGAAGTGTCGCATGGGTTCTAGACTGTGCAAGGATGGGAGAGAGTGTGTCCTGCACAGCCATGTTTGTGATGGAGAGGTGGACTGTAAGGATGGATCAGATGAACAGGACTGTGAGCTCCTCTGCAAAGCAGGTCAGAAGCTCACCTCTTGATCTGGTGTAATGTGTTTAATCACAATTGGCCAGTTTCAGCACACATCCATCCATTCATATCAATGTCATTAGGTCAGTTCCAGTGTGCTAATTGGTTGTTAGCTCAGCTCAGTTCCAGTGTGCTCATTGGTTCCTACCTCAGGTCAGTTCCAGTGTGCTCATGGGAAGAAGTGTATCGACCAGCAGCAGGTTTGTGATGGGAAGGCACAGTGCCAGGACCGTTCTGATGAAATGGACTGCTTCAAGCCCACCAAGAGCTGCAGTCATCGCTGTGACAACAATAGCCGCTGTATCCCAGAAACCTTCCTCTGTGATAGAGAGAGAGACTGTGCGGACGGCTCTGATGAGGAAGGCTGTGGTGAGACACTGCTGACTCACTTGGACAGTTGGTACAGAAGGATGAGGAGAGTCTCTTTAAATTAATCTAATGTAACCTCTCTCCCTAGATTCTAACAAGGCCCTTCCTCCTGTCCTGCCAACTCTGGCTCAGACCTGTACCAGTCCATCAGTGATGTGTCGGGGCTCAACTTTGTGCATCTCCCAAACTCAGCTGTGTGACACATTGAGAGACTGCCCTGATGGTTTTGATGAGGAGTCCTGCATTACTAAATGTCCAAACCGAGGTAGATATATTAACGCTTTCTGATATTTGATACTGCTTTGCCACCCAGAAAACCCTCTTAAGCTTTCTTCATGGTCCCACTTGTGTGTGTGTGTGTCCCAGGTGAGTTCCGGTGTAAGGACAGGAGGAAATGTATTGAGAGGAGTCTGGTTTGTGATGGACGCGCTCATTGCCATGATGGCTCAGATGAGGTTGGCTGTCCAACGATGGCTGCTCCAACGTCCCAAACTGCGCCCCTGAAGTGTCGTATGGGTTCTAGACTGTGCAAGGATGGGAGAGAGTGTGTCCTGCACAGCCATGTTTGTGATGGAGAGGTGGACTGTAAGGATGGATCAGATGAACAGAACTGTGGTGGTGAGTCTGATTTCTGTCTGTGGTTCCACTTTGGTCAGTCGGGACGTTTTCTAAGTGTCTGACGTTGTTCATAAAATGGCATGACGTCCCAAAAATGGGGAGCCGGACAGAACTGCCACACTTTGCCTTGACAGCTTTGCACACTCTTGGCATTCTCTCAACCAGCTTCATGAGGTAGTCACTTGGAATGCGTTTCAATTAACAGGTGTGCCACCTTAAAGTATTTGTGTAATGTCTTTCCTTAATGTGTTTAAGCCAATCCGTTGTGACAATGTAAGGAGGGGTATACAGAAGAGCCCTATTTGGTAATTGACCAAGTCCATGTGTCAAGAACAGCTCAAATAGCAATGAGAAATGACTGTCCATTACTTTAAGACATGGAGGTCAGTCAATTTGGAAAATGTCAATAACTTTTGAAGTGCAAGTGCAGTCGCAAAAACCAAGCGCCATAATGTAACTGGCTCTAATGAGGACCGCCACAGGAATGGACGACCCAGAGTTTCCCCTGCTGCAAAGGATAAGTACATTAGATTTACCAGCCTCAGAAATTGCAGCTCAAATAAATGCTTCACATAGTTCAAGTAAGACACATCTCAACATCAACTGGTCAGGAGACTGCGAATCCGGCCTTCATGGTCGAATTGCTGCAAAGAAACCACTACTAAAGGACACCAATAAGAAAGAGACTTGCTTGGGCCAAGAAACACGAGCAATGGACATTAGACCGGTGGAAATTTGTCCTTTTGGTCCGAGTCCAAATTGGAGATTTTTGGTTCCAACTGCTGTGTCTTTGCGAGAACGGATGATCTCCGCATGTGTTTTTCCCACCATGAAGCATGGAGGAGGTGGTGTTACGGTGTGGGGCTGCTTTGCTGGTGACACTGTCTGGGATTTATTTAGAATTCAAGGCATACTTAACCAGCATGGCTACTACAGCATTCTGCAGCGATACGCCATCCCATCTGGTTTGGGCTTAGTGGGACTCATTTTGTTTTAACAGGACAATGACCCAACACAACTCCAGGATGTATAAGGGCTATTTTACCAATACAGAGAGTGATTGAGTGCTGCATCAGATGACCTGGCTTCCACAATCTGCCGACCTCAACCAAATTGAGATGGTTTGGGATGAGTTGGACTGCAGAGTGAAGGGAAAGCAGCCAACAAGTGCTCAGCATATGTGGGAACTCCTTCACGACTTGGAAAAGCATTCCAGGTGAAGCTGGTTGAGCGAATGCCAAGTGTGCAAAGCTGTCAAGGCAAAGGGTGGCTATTTGAAATATATCAAATATATTTAGATTTTATCACTATTTTGGTTGCTACATGATTCCATATGTTTCATAGTTTTGATGTCTTCGCTATTATTCTACAACATAGGAAAGATAAAGGACCTTTTGCTTGAGTAGGTGTGCTAACACTTTTGACCGGTAGGGTTTATATATACATCACTTATTACAGGACAACCTTTGGAAATATCCACTATTTTGTGATGTTGCGTTTTGATAGGGATCACAAACAGGAAGAGGAACAATTAAAAAAATAATAATGTTTTAATTAAGCCACATGGAAACTTGGATTAACCTATACATGGTTGGTTAGATGAGAATTTATAGAACGCTTCCATTTATATTTTGGAATGGCAGATTTTGATTTGCGTGGTCTGCATCAAGGAAAAAGGAATAAACCACTAAGGTCAATGAATCACGACCTGCCATAAAATGATCACTCACTGCGGATATTCTATGTATTTATTTCAGTTATTTAACCAGGTAAGCTAGTTGAGAACAAGTTCTCATTTACAACTGCGACCTGGCCAAGATGAAGCAAAGCAGTGCGACAGAAACAAGAGTTACACATGGAATAAACAAGCGTACAGTCAATAACACAATAGGAAAAAAAGGGTATATACAGTGTGTGCAAATGGCATGAGCAGGTAGGCAATAAATAGGCCATAGTAGCAAAGTAATTACAATTTAGCAGATTAACACTGGAGTGATAGATGAGCAGATGATGGTCTGTGTGAGTAGTGATACTGGTGTGCAAAAGAGCAGCAAAGTAAATAAAAACAATATGGGGATGAGGTAGGTAGATTGGGTGGGCTATTTACAGATGGACTATGTACAGCTGCAGCGATCGGTTAGCTGCTCAGATAGCTGATGTTTAAAGTTAGTGAGGGAAATCTAAGACTCCAGCTTCAGAGGTTTTTGCAATTCGTTCCAGTCATTGGCAGCAGAGAACTGGAAGGAAAGGCAGCCAAAGAGGTGTTGGCTTTGGGGATGACCAGTGAGATATACCTGCTGGAGCGCGTGCTACGGGTGGGTGTTATCGTGACCAGTGAGCTGAGAAGGCAGAGCTTTACCTAGCATAGACTGATAGATGACCTGGAGCCAGTGGGTCTGGCGACGAATATGTAGCGAGGGCCAGCCGACTAGAGCATACAGGTCGCAGTGGTGGGTGGTATAACGTGCTTTGGTAACAAAACGGATGGCACTGTGATAGACAACATCCAATTTGCTGAGTAGAGTATTGGAAGCTATTTTGTAGATGACTTCGCCGAAGTCGAGGATCAGTAGGACAGTCAGTTTTACTAAGCTAAGTTTGGCGGCGTGAGTGAAGGAGGCTTTTTTTGACTTTCAAATCGTTGATAATTTTACTTTCAAATCGTTGTATTGGTGTGTGGCCAGTGACTTGGAGACCGCCCAGAATTATCTGCACCATTTGAGGAAAATTCAAACTGCATTCTAAGTTCTGTGACCCACTGTCCTATGACAAAATCAAATATATTGCTGTTTTAAGCAATTGGTCTTGTCATCATGTTGACTAAACTTTTATACTAACATCACCAAACTGAGGTCAAACGGATGTGTAATTTGTGTGTAATGTGGTTGAAACGTTGCCTTGTGTAATGTAGTAACACATACTGTCCACATATTGGAAATTAGCGTAATATACATTTATTAGAAATGGATAAATCATTTTAATTTAGGATGATAGTAAATTATACAAACTCACAGATTTGTTTCATTAATCACATATTTCTAGACCATTTATAACCATTCCAGCCCAGGACCTCAACATCCAGTTTCACCTGCGGGATCATCTGAGACCAGCCTCTCGGACAGCTGATGAAACTGTGTGTTTACAAAACTGAAGAGTCTGCGCAAACTATCTCAGGGAAGCTCTTCTGCGTGCTTGTCATCCTCACCATGGTCTTGACCTGACTGTAGTTCGACATCGTAACAGACTTCATGGCCCCTGGTACTCTGGCGAAGTGTGCTTCATTGATTAATCCTGGTTTCAACTGTACCGAGCAGATGTTAGACAGCATAAGGCATCGTGTGGGCGAGAGGTTTCATGTCAACGTTGTGAAGAGTGCCCCATGGTGGGCTTATGGTATGGGCAAGCGTAAGCTATGGCCAAAGAACACAATTGCATTTTATCGATGGCAATTTGAATGCACTGAGATGCCATGAGATCCTGAGGCCCATTCATCTGCCGCCATCACCTCATGTTTCAGCATGATAATGCATGGCCCCATGTCGCAAAGATCTGTACACAATTCCTGGAAGCTGAAAATATCCCCGTTTTTCCATGGCCTGCATACTCACCAGACATGTCACCCGTTGAGCATGTTTGGAAGACTCTGTGTACGACAGCATTTTCCAGTTCCTGCCAATATCCAGTAACTTCTCACAGCCATTGAAGAGGAGTGGGACAATATTCCACAGGCTGCCATCAACAGCCTGATCAACTCTACGTGAAGATGGCAAATGGCGGTCACACCAGATACTGACTGGTTTTCTGATCCACGCCTCTACCTTTTTAAGGTACCTGTGACCAGCTGATGCAAATCTGTATTCCCAGTTGTGAAATCCTGGGAGTGAGGTCTGCACAACGCATCACCGGGGGCAAACTAGCTGCCCTCCAGGACACCTCCACCACCCGATGTCACAGGAAGGCCATAAAGATCATCAAGGACAACAACCACCCGAGCCACTGCCTGTTCACCCCGCTATCATCCAGAAGGCGAGGTCAGTACAGGTGCATCAAAGCAGGGACCGAGAGACTGAAAAACAGCTTCGATCTCAAGGCCATCAGACTGTTAAACAGCCCCCACTAACATTTAGCGGCCGCTGCCAACATACTGACTCAACTCCAGCCACTTTAATAATGGGAATTGATGGAAATTTATAAAATGTATCACTAGCCACTTTAAACAATGCCACTTTATGTTTATATACCCTACATTACTCATCTCATATGTATATATGTATATACTGTACTCTATATCATCTACTGCATCTTGCCATCTTTATGTAATACATGTATCACTAGCCACTTTAAACTATGCCACTTAATATAATGTTTACATACCTTACATTACTCATCTCATATGTATATGTATATACTGTACTCTATACCATCTACTGCATCTTGCCTTCTTTATGTAGTACATGTATCACTAGCCACTTTAAACTATGCCACTATGTTTATATACCCTACATTACTCATCTCATATGTATATACTGTACTCTATACCATCTACTGCATCTTGCCTATGCCGTTCTGTACCATCACTCATTCATATATCTTTATGTACATATTCTTTATCCCTTTACACTTATGTGTGTGTATAAGGTAGTAGTTGTGGAATTGTCAGGTTAGAATACTCGTTGGTTATTACTGCATTGTCGGAACTAGAAGCACAAGCATTTCGCTACACTCGCATTAGCATCTGCTAACCATGTGTATGTGACAAATACAATTTGATTTGATTTATGTATGTACTGTACTCTATACCATCTACTGCATCTTGCCTATGCTATTTGGCCATCGCTCATTCATATTTTTATGTACATATTCTTATTAATTCCTTTACACTTGTGTGTGTATAAGGTAGTTGTTGTGAAATTGTTAGATTACTTGTATATTACTGCAGGGTCGGAACTAGAAGCACAAGCATTTCGCTACACTCGCAATAACATCTGCTAACCATGTGTATGTGACAAATAACATTTGATTTGACAGTTGGAAATGTTTACTAGCTAGGATATTAGCAGGTGAGACATGTTACCTGCAGTCCAACCCTTTGTGCTGAATTGTTTTGGGGAAACTAACAGTTCATTAGACTTGTTCTGGGTAGAGTGTAAAAGGCTTGTCCATTTATCTTGGTAATACTCTCTCCCTACAGGAACTCCAATTCCCCTTACTACCGCTTATTTGGCTCCAACTACAACCATTCCAGTCTGTACCAGTCCATCAGTGATGTGTCGGGGCTCAACATTGTGCATCTCCCAAACTCAGCTGTGTGACACATTGAGAGACTGCCCTGATGGTTTTGATGAGGAGTCCTGCATTACTAAATGTCCAAACCGAGGTAGATATATTAACGCTTTCTGATATTTGATACTGCTTTGCCACCCAGAAAACCCTCTTAAGCTTTCTTCATGGTCCCACGTGTGTGTGTGTCCCAGGTGAGTTCCGGTGTAAGGACAGGAGGAAATGTATTGAGAGGAGTCTGGTTTGTGATGGACGCGCTCATTGCCAAGACGGCTCAGATGAGGTTGGCTGTCAAACGATAGCTGCTCCAACATCCCAAACTGCGCCCCTGAAGTGTCGCATGGGTTCTAGACTGTGCAAGGATGGGAGAGAGTGTGTCCTGCACAGCCATGTTTGTGATGGAGAGGTGGACTGTAAGGATGGATCAGATGAACAGGACTGTGAGCTCCTCTGCAAAGCAGGTCAGAAGCTCACCTCTTGATCTGGTGTAATGTGTTTAATCACAATTGGCCAGTTTCAGCACACATCCATCCATTCATATCAATGTCATTAGGTCAGTTCCAGTGTGCTAATTGGTTGTTAGCTCAGCTCAGTTCCAGTGTGCTCATTGGTTCCTACCTCAGGTCAGTTCCAGTGTGCTCATGGGAAGAAGTGTATCGACCAGCAGCAGGTTTGTGATGGGAAGGCACAGTGCCAGGACCGTTCTGATGAAATGGACTGCTTCAAGCCCACCAAGAGCTGCAGTCATCGCTGTGACAACAATAGCCGCTGTATCCCAGAAACCTTCCTCTGTGATAGAGAGAGAGACTGTGCGGACGGCTCTGATGAGGAAGGCTGTGGTGAGACACTGCTGACTCACTTGGACAGTTGGTACAGAAGGATGAGGAGAGTCTCTTTAAATTAATCTAATGTAACCTCTCTCCCTAGATTCTAACAAGGCCCTTCCTCCTGTCCTGCCAACTCTGGCTCAGACCTGTACCAGTCCATCAGTGATGTGTCGGGGCTCAACTTTGTGCATCTCCCAAACTCAGCTGTGTGACACATTGAGAGACTGCCCTGATGGTTTTGATGAGGAGTCCTGCATTACTAAATGTCCAAACCGAGGTAGATATATTAACGCTTTCTGATATTTGATACTGCTTTGCCACCCAGAAAACCCTCTTAAGCTTTCTTCATGGTCCCACTTGTGTGTGTGTGTGTCCCAGGTGAGTTCCGGTGTAAGGACAGGAGGAAATGTATTGAGAGGAGTCTGGTTTGTGATGGACGCGCTCATTGCCATGATGGCTCAGATGAGGTTGGCTGTCCAACGATGGCTGCTCCAACGTCCCAAACTGCGCCCCTGAAGTGTCGTATGGGTTCTAGACTGTGCAAGGATGGGAGAGAGTGTGTCCTGCACAGCCATGTTTGTGATGGAGAGGTGGACTGTAAGGATGGATCAGATGAACAGAACTGTGGTGGTGAGTCTGATTTCTGTCTGTGGTTCCACTTTGGTCAGTCGGGACGTTTTCTAAGTGTCTGACGTTGTTCATAAAATGGCATGACGTCCCAAAAATGGGGAGCCGGACAGAACTGCCACACTTTGCCTTGACAGCTTTGCACACTCTTGGCATTCTCTCAACCAGCTTCATGAGGTAGTCACTTGGAATGCGTTTCAATTAACAGGTGTGCCACCTTAAAGTATTTGTGTAATGTCTTTCCTTAATGTGTTTAAGCCAATCCGTTGTGACAATGTAAGGAGGGGTATACAGAAGAGCCCTATTTGGTAATTGACCAAGTCCATGTGTCAAGAACAGCTCAAATAGCAATGAGAAATGACTGTCCATTACTTTAAGACATGGAGGTCAGTCAATTTGGAAAATGTCAATAACTTTTGAAGTGCAAGTGCAGTCGCAAAAACCAAGCGCCATAATGTAACTGGCTCTAATGAGGACCGCCACAGGAATGGACGACCCAGAGTTTCCCCTGCTGCAAAGGATAAGTACATTAGATTTACCAGCCTCAGAAATTGCAGCTCAAATAAATGCTTCACATAGTTCAAGTAAGACACATCTCAACATCAACTGGTCAGGAGACTGCGAATCCGGCCTTCATGGTCGAATTGCTGCAAAGAAACCACTACTAAAGGACACCAATAAGAAAGAGACTTGCTTGGGCCAAGAAACACGAGCAATGGACATTAGACCGGTGGAAATTTGTCCTTTTGGTCCGAGTCCAAATTGGAGATTTTTGGTTCCAACTGCTGTGTCTTTGCGAGAACGGATGATCTCCGCATGTGTTTTTCCCACCATGAAGCATGGAGGAGGTGGTGTTACGGTGTGGGGCTGCTTTGCTGGTGACACTGTCTGGGATTTATTTAGAATTCAAGGCATACTTAACCAGCATGGCTACTACAGCATTCTGCAGCGATACGCCATCCCATCTGGTTTGGGCTTAGTGGGACTCATTTTGTTTTAACAGGACAATGACCCAACACAACTCCAGGATGTATAAGGGCTATTTTACCAATACAGAGAGTGATTGAGTGCTGCATCAGATGACCTGGCTTCCACAATCTGCCGACCTCAACCAAATTGAGATGGTTTGGGATGAGTTGGACTGCAGAGTGAAGGGAAAGCAGCCAACAAGTGCTCAGCATATGTGGGAACTCCTTCACGACTTGGAAAAGCATTCCAGGTGAAGCTGGTTGAGCGAATGCCAAGTGTGCAAAGCTGTCAAGGCAAAGGGTGGCTATTTGAAATATATCAAATATATTTAGATTTTATCACTATTTTGGTTGCTACATGATTCCATATGTTTCATAGTTTTGATGTCTTCGCTATTATTCTACAACATAGGAAAGATAAAGGACCTTTTGCTTGAGTAGGTGTGCTAACACTTTTGACCGGTAGGGTTTATATATACATCACTTATTACAGGACAACCTTTGGAAATATCCACTATTTTGTGATGTTGCGTTTTGATAGGGATCACAAACAGGAAGAGGAACAATTAAAAAAATAATAATGTTTTAATTAAGCCACATGGAAACTTGGATTAACCTATACATGGTTGGTTAGATGAGAATTTATAGAACGCTTCCATTTATATTTTGGAATGGCAGATTTTGATTTGCGTGGTCTGCATCAAGGAAAAAGGAATAAACCACTAAGGTCAATGAATCACGACCTGCCATAAAATGATCACTCACTGCGGATATTCTATGTATTTATTTCAGTTATTTAACCAGGTAAGCTAGTTGAGAACAAGTTCTCATTTACAACTGCGACCTGGCCAAGATGAAGCAAAGCAGTGCGACAGAAACAAGAGTTACACATGGAATAAACAAGCGTACAGTCAATAACACAATAGGAAAAAAAGGGTATATACAGTGTGTGCAAATGGCATGAGCAGGTAGGCAATAAATAGGCCATAGTAGCAAAGTAATTACAATTTAGCAGATTAACACTGGAGTGATAGATGAGCAGATGATGGTCTGTGTGAGTAGTGATACTGGTGTGCAAAAGAGCAGCAAAGTAAATAAAAACAATATGGGGATGAGGTAGGTAGATTGGGTGGGCTATTTACAGATGGACTATGTACAGCTGCAGCGATCGGTTAGCTGCTCAGATAGCTGATGTTTAAAGTTAGTGAGGGAAATCTAAGACTCCAGCTTCAGAGGTTTTTGCAATTCGTTCCAGTCATTGGCAGCAGAGAACTGGAAGGAAAGGCAGCCAAAGAGGTGTTGGCTTTGGGGATGACCAGTGAGATATACCTGCTGGAGCGCGTGCTACGGGTGGGTGTTATCGTGACCAGTGAGCTGAGAAGGCAGAGCTTTACCTAGCATAGACTGATAGATGACCTGGAGCCAGTGGGTCTGGCGACGAATATGTAGCGAGGGCCAGCCGACTAGAGCATACAGGTCGCAGTGGTGGGTGGTATAACGTGCTTTGGTAACAAAACGGATGGCACTGTGATAGACAACATCCAATTTGCTGAGTAGAGTATTGGAAGCTATTTTGTAGATGACTTCGCCGAAGTCGAGGATCAGTAGGACAGTCAGTTTTACTAAGCTAAGTTTGGCGGCGTGAGTGAAGGAGGCTTTTTTTGACTTTCAAATCGTTGATAATTTTACTTTCAAATCGTTGTATTGGTGTGTGGCCAGTGACTTGGAGACCGCCCAGAATTATCTGCACCATTTGAGGAAAATTCAAACTGCATTCTAAGTTCTGTGACCCACTGTCCTATGACAAAATCAAATATATTGCTGTTTTAAGCAATTGGTCTTGTCATCATGTTGACTAAACTTTTATACTAACATCACCAAACTGAGGTCAAACGGATGTGTAATTTGTGTGTAATGTGGTTGAAACGTTGCCTTGTGTAATGTAGTAACACATACTGTCCACATATTGGAAATTAGCGTAATATACATTTATTAGAAATGGATAAATCATTTTAATTTAGGATGATAGTAAATTATACAAACTCACAGATTTGTTTCATTAATCACATATTTCTAGACCATTTATAACCATTCCAGCCCAGGACCTCAACATCCAGTTTCACCTGCGGGATCATCTGAGACCAGCCTCTCGGACAGCTGATGAAACTGTGTGTTTACAAAACTGAAGAGTCTGCGCAAACTATCTCAGGGAAGCTCTTCTGCGTGCTTGTCATCCTCACCATGGTCTTGACCTGACTGTAGTTCGACATCGTAACAGACTTCATGGCCCCTGGTACTCTGGCGAAGTGTGCTTCATTGATTAATCCTGGTTTCAACTGTACCGAGCAGATGTTAGACAGCATAAGGCATCGTGTGGGCGAGAGGTTTCATGTCAACGTTGTGAAGAGTGCCCCATGGTGGGCTTATGGTATGGGCAAGCGTAAGCTATGGCCAAAGAACACAATTGCATTTTATCGATGGCAATTTGAATGCACTGAGATGCCATGAGATCCTGAGGCCCATTCATCTGCCGCCATCACCTCATGTTTCAGCATGATAATGCATGGCCCCATGTCGCAAAGATCTGTACACAATTCCTGGAAGCTGAAAATATCCCCGTTTTTCCATGGCCTGCATACTCACCAGACATGTCACCCGTTGAGCATGTTTGGAAGACTCTGTGTACGACAGCATTTTCCAGTTCCTGCCAATATCCAGTAACTTCTCACAGCCATTGAAGAGGAGTGGGACAATATTCCACAGGCTGCCATCAACAGCCTGATCAACTCTACGTGAAGATGGCAAATGGCGGTCACACCAGATACTGACTGGTTTTCTGATCCACGCCTCTACCTTTTTAAGGTACCTGTGACCAGCTGATGCAAATCTGTATTCCCAGTTGTGAAATCCTGGGAGTGAGGTCTGCACAACGCATCACCGGGGGCAAACTAGCTGCCCTCCAGGACACCTCCACCACCCGATGTCACAGGAAGGCCATAAAGATCATCAAGGACAACAACCACCCGAGCCACTGCCTGTTCACCCCGCTATCATCCAGAAGGCGAGGTCAGTACAGGTGCATCAAAGCAGGGACCGAGAGACTGAAAAACAGCTTCGATCTCAAGGCCATCAGACTGTTAAACAGCCCCCACTAACATTTAGCGGCCGCTGCCAACATACTGACTCAACTCCAGCCACTTTAATAATGGGAATTGATGGAAATTTATAAAATGTATCACTAGCCACTTTAAACAATGCCACTTTATGTTTATATACCCTACATTACTCATCTCATATGTATATACTGTACTCTATCATCTACTGCATCTTGCCATCTTTATGTAATACATGTATCACTAGCCACTTTAAACTATGCCACTATGTTTATATACCCTACATTACTCATCTCATATGTATATGTATATACTGTACTGTATATCATCTACTGCATCTTGCCATCTTTATGTAATACATGTATCACTAGCCACTTTAAACTATGCCACTTTATGTTTACATACCCTACATTACTCATCTCATATGTATATGTATATACTGTACTCTATATCATCTACTGCATCTTGCCATCTTTATGTAATACATGTATCACTAGCCACTTTAAACTATGCCACTTTATGTTTATACCCTACATTACTCATCTCATATGTATAGACTGTACACTATACCATCTACTGCATCTTGCCTATGCCGTTCTGTACCATCACTCATTCATATATCTTTATGTACATATTCTTGATCCCTTTACACTTGTGTGTATAAGGTAGTAGTTGTGGAATTGTCAGGTTAGAATACTCGTTGGTTATTACTGCATTGTCGGAACTAGAAGCACAAGCATTTCGCTACACTCGCATTAGCATCTGCTAACCATGTGTATGTGACAAATACAATTTGATTTGATTTATGTATGTACTGTACTCTATACCATCTACTGCATCTTGCCTATGCTATTTGGCCATCGCTCATTCATATTTTTATGTACATATTCTTATTAATTCCTTTACACGTGTGTGTGTGTGTATAAGGTAGTTGTTGTGAAATTGTTAGATTACTTGTATATTACTGCAGGGTCGGAACTAGAAGCACAAGCATTTCGCTACACTCGCAATAACATCTGCTAACCATGTGTATGTGACAAATAACATTTGATTTGACAGTTGGAAATGTTTACTAGCTAGGATATTAGCAGGTGAGACATGTTACCTGCAGTCCAACCCTTTGTGCTGAATTGTTTTGGGGAAACTAACAGTTCATTAGACTTGTTCTGGGTAGAGTGTAAAAGGCTTGTCCATTTATCTTGGTAATACTCTCTCCCTACAGGAACTCCAATTCCCCTTACTACCGCTTATTTGGCTCCAACTACAACCATTCCAGTCTGTACCAGTCCATCAGTGATGTGTCGGGGCTCAACATTGTGCATCTCCCAAACTCAGCTGTGTGACACATTGAGAGACTGCCCTGATGGTTTTGATGAGGAGTCCTGCATTACTAAATGTCCAAACCGAGGTAGATATATTAACGCTTTCTGATATTTGATACTGCTTTGCCACCCAGAAAACCCTCTTAAGCTTTCTTCATGGTCCCACGTGTGTGTGTGTCCCAGGTGAGTTCCGGTGTAAGGACAGGAGGAAATGTATTGAGAGGAGGCTGGTTTGTGATGGACGCGCTCATTGCCAAGACGGCTCAGATGAGGTTGGCTGTCAAACGATAGCTGCTCCAACATCCCAAACTGCGCCCCTGAAGTGTCGCATGGGTTCTAGACTGTGCAAGGATGGGAGAGAGTGTGTCCTGCACAGCCATGTTTGTGATGGAGAGGTGGACTGTAAGGATGGATCAGATGAACAGGACTGTGAGCTCCTCTGCAAAGCAGGTCAGAAGCTCACCTCTTGATCTGGTGTAATGTGTTTAATCACAATTGGCCAGTTTCAGCACACATCCATCCATTCATATCAATGTCATTAGGTCAGTTCCAGTGTGCTAATTGGTTGTTAGCTCAGCTCAGTTCCAGTGTGCTCATTGGTTCCTACCTCAGGTCAGTTCCAGTGTGCTCATGGGAAGAAGTGTATCGACCAGCAGCAGGTTTGTGATGGGAAGGCACAGTGCCAGGACCGTTCTGATGAAATGGACTGCTTCAAGCCCACCAAGAGCTGCAGTCATCGCTGTGACAACAATAGCCGCTGTATCCCAGAAACCTTCCTCTGTGATAGAGAGAGAGACTGTGCGGACGGCTCTGATGAGGAAGGCTGTGGTGAGACACTGCTGACTCACTTGGACAGTTGGTACAGAAGGATGAGGAGAGTCTCTTTAAATTAATCTAATGTAACCTCTCTCCCTAGATTCTAACAAGGCCCTTCCTCCTGTCCTGCCAACTCTGGCTCAGACCTGTACCAGTCCATCAGTGATGTGTCGGGGCTCAACTTTGTGCATCTCCCAAACTCAGCTGTGTGACACATTGAGAGACTGCCCTGATGGTTTTGATGAGGAGTCCTGCATTACTAAATGTCCAAACCGAGGTAGATATATTAACGCTTTCTGATATTTGATACTGCTTTGCCACCCAGAAAACCCTCTTAAGCTTTCTTCATGGTCCCACGTGTGTGTGTGTCCCAGGTGAGTTCCGGTGTAAGGACAGGAGGAAATGTATTGAGAGGAGTCTGGTTTGTGATGGACGCGCTCATTGCCATGATGGCTCAGATGAGGTTGGCTGTCCAACGATGGCTGCTCCAACGTCCCAAACTGCGCCCCTGAAGTGTCGTATGGGTTCTAGACTGTGCAAGGATGGGAGAGAGTGTGTCCTGCACAGCCATGTTTGTGATGGAGAGGTGGACTGTAAGGATGGATCAGATGAACAGAACTGTGGTGGTGAGTCTGATTTCTGTCTGTGGTTCCACTTTGGTCAGTCGGGACGTTTTCTAAGTGTCTGACGTTGTTCATAAAATGGCATGACGTCCCAAAAATGGGGAGCCGGACAGAACTGCCACACTTTGCCTTGACAGCTTTGCACACTCTTGGCATTCTCTCAACCAGCTTCATGAGGTAGTCACTTGGAATGCGTTTCAATTAACAGGTGTGCCACCTTAAAGTATTTGTGTAATGTCTTTCCTTAATGTGTTTAAGCCAATCCGTTGTGACAATGTAAGGAGGGGTATACAGAAGAGCCCTATTTGGTAATTGACCAAGTCCATGTGTCAAGAACAGCTCAAATAGCAATGAGAAATGACTGTCCATTACTTTAAGACATGGAGGTCAGTCAATTTGGAAAATGTCAATAACTTTTGAAGTGCAAGTGCAGTCGCAAAAACCAAGCGCCATAATGTAACTGGCTCTAATGAGGACCGCCACAGGAATGGACGACCCAGAGTTTCCCCTGCTGCAAAGGATAAGTACATTAGATTTACCAGCCTCAGAAATTGCAGCTCAAATAAATGCTTCACATAGTTCAAGTAAGACACATCTCAACATCAACTGGTCAGGAGACTGCGAATCCGGCCTTCATGGTCGAATTGCTGCAAAGAAACCACTACTAAAGGACACCAATAAGAAAGAGACTTGCTTGGGCCAAGAAACACGAGCAATGGACATTAGACCGGTGGAAATTTGTCCTTTTGGTCCGAGTCCAAATTGGAGATTTTTGGTTCCAACTGCTGTGTCTTTGCGAGAACGGATGATCTCCGCATGTGTTTTTCCCACCATGAAGCATGGAGGAGGTGGTGTTACGGTGTGGGGCTGCTTTGCTGGTGACACTGTCTGGGATTTATTTAGAATTCAAGGCATACTTAACCAGCATGGCTACTACAGCATTCTGCAGCGATACGCCATCCCATCTGGTTTGGGCTTAGTGGGACTCATTTTGTTTTAACAGGACAATGACCCAACACAACTCCAGGATGTATAAGGGCTATTTTACCAATACAGAGAGTGATTGAGTGCTGCATCAGATGACCTGGCTTCCACAATCTGCCGACCTCAACCAAATTGAGATGGTTTGGGATGAGTTGGACTGCAGAGTGAAGGGAAAGCAGCCAACAAGTGCTCAGCATATGTGGGAACTCCTTCACGACTTGGAAAAGCATTCCAGGTGAAGCTGGTTGAGCGAATGCCAAGTGTGCAAAGCTGTCAAGGCAAAGGGTGGCTATTTGAAATATATCAAATATATTTAGATTTTATCACTATTTTGGTTGCTACATGATTCCATATGTTTCATAGTTTTGATGTCTTCGCTATTATTCTACAACATAGGAAAGATAAAGGACCTTTTGCTTGAGTAGGTGTGCTAACACTTTTGACCGGTAGGGTTTATATATACATCACTTATTACAGGACAACCTTTGGAAATATCCACTATTTTGTGATGTTGCGTTTTGATAGGGATCACAAACAGGAAGAGGAACAATTAAAAAAATAATAATGTTTTAATTAAGCCACATGGAAACTTGGATTAACCTATACATGGTTGGTTAGATGAGAATTTATAGAACGCTTCCATTTATATTTTGGAATGGCAGATTTTGATTTGCGTGGTCTGCATCAAGGAAAAAGGAATAAACCACTAAGGTCAATGAATCACGACCTGCCATAAAATGATCACTCACTGCGGATATTCTATGTATTTATTTCAGTTATTTAACCAGGTAAGCTAGTTGAGAACAAGTTCTCATTTACAACTGCGACCTGGCCAAGATGAAGCAAAGCAGTGCGACAGAAACAAGAGTTACACATGGAATAAACAAGCGTACAGTCAATAACACAATAGGAAAAAAAGGGTATATACAGTGTGTGCAAATGGCATGAGCAGGTAGGCAATAAATAGGCCATAGTAGCAAAGTAATTACAATTTAGCAGATTAACACTGGAGTGATAGATGAGCAGATGATGGTCTGTGTGAGTAGTGATACTGGTGTGCAAAAGAGCAGCAAAGTAAATAAAAACAATATGGGGATGAGGTAGGTAGATTGGGTGGGCTATTTACAGATGGACTATGTACAGCTGCAGCGATCGGTTAGCTGCTCAGATAGCTGATGTTTAAAGTTAGTGAGGGAAATCTAAGACTCCAGCTTCAGAGGTTTTTGCAATTCGTTCCAGTCATTGGCAGCAGAGAACTGGAAGGAAAGGCAGCCAAAGAGGTGTTGGCTTTGGGGATGACCAGTGAGATATACCTGCTGGAGCGCGTGCTACGGGTGGGTGTTATCGTGACCAGTGAGCTGAGAAGGCAGAGCTTTACCTAGCATAGACTGATAGATGACCTGGAGCCAGTGGGTCTGGCGACGAATATGTAGCGAGGGCCAGCCGACTAGAGCATACAGGTCGCAGTGGTGGGTGGTATAACGTGCTTTGGTAACAAAACGGATGGCACTGTGATAGACAACATCCAATTTGCTGAGTAGAGTATTGGAAGCTATTTTGTAGATGACTTCGCCGAAGTCGAGGATCAGTAGGACAGTCAGTTTTACTAAGCTAAGTTTGGCGGCGTGAGTGAAGGAGGCTTTTTTTGACTTTCAAATCGTTGATAATTTTACTTTCAAATCGTTGTATTGGTGTGTGGCCAGTGACTTGGAGACCGCCCAGAATTATCTGCACCATTTGAGGAAAATTCAAACTGCATTCTAAGTTCTGTGACCCACTGTCCTATGACAAAATCAAATATATTGCTGTTTTAAGCAATTGGTCTTGTCATCATGTTGACTAAACTTTTATACTAACATCACCAAACTGAGGTCAAACGGATGTGTAATTTGTGTGTAATGTGGTTGAAACGTTGCCTTGTGTAATGTAGTAACACATACTGTCCACATATTGGAAATTAGCGTAATATACATTTATTAGAAATGGATAAATCATTTTAATTTAGGATGATAGTAAATTATACAAACTCACAGATTTGTTTCATTAATCACATATTTCTAGACCATTTATAACCATTCCAGCCCAGGACCTCAACATCCAGTTTCACCTGCGGGATCATCTGAGACCAGCCTCTCGGACAGCTGATGAAACTGTGTGTTTACAAAACTGAAGAGTCTGCGCAAACTATCTCAGGGAAGCTCTTCTGCGTGCTTGTCATCCTCACCATGGTCTTGACCTGACTGTAGTTCGACATCGTAACAGACTTCATGGCCCCTGGTACTCTGGCGAAGTGTGCTTCATTGATTAATCCTGGTTTCAACTGTACCGAGCAGATGTTAGACAGCATAAGGCATCGTGTGGGCGAGAGGTTTCATGTCAACGTTGTGAAGAGTGCCCCATGGTGGGCTTATGGTATGGGCAAGCGTAAGCTATGGCCAAAGAACACAATTGCATTTTATCGATGGCAATTTGAATGCACTGAGATGCCATGAGATCCTGAGGCCCATTCATCTGCCGCCATCACCTCATGTTTCAGCATGATAATGCATGGCCCCATGTCGCAAAGATCTGTACACAATTCCTGGAAGCTGAAAATATCCCCGTTTTTCCATGGCCTGCATACTCACCAGACATGTCACCCGTTGAGCATGTTTGGAAGACTCTGTGTACGACAGCATTTTCCAGTTCCTGCCAATATCCAGTAACTTCTCACAGCCATTGAAGAGGAGTGGGACAATATTCCACAGGCTGCCATCAACAGCCTGATCAACTCTACGTGAAGATGGCAAATGGCGGTCACACCAGATACTGACTGGTTTTCTGATCCACGCCTCTACCTTTTTAAGGTACCTGTGACCAGCTGATGCAAATCTGTATTCCCAGTTGTGAAATCCTGGGAGTGAGGTCTGCACAACGCATCACCGGGGGCAAACTAGCTGCCCTCCAGGACACCTCCACCACCCGATGTCACAGGAAGGCCATAAAGATCATCAAGGACAACAACCACCCGAGCCACTGCCTGTTCACCCCGCTATCATCCAGAAGGCGAGGTCAGTACAGGTGCATCAAAGCAGGGACCGAGAGACTGAAAAACAGCTTCGATCTCAAGGCCATCAGACTGTTAAACAGCCCCCACTAACATTTAGCGGCCGCTGCCAACATACTGACTCAACTCCAGCCACTTTAATAATGGGAATTGATGGAAATTTATAAAATGTATCACTAGCCACTTTAAACAATGCCACTTTATGTTTATATACCCTACATTACTCATCTCATATGTATATATGTATATACTGTACTCTATCATCTACTGCATCTTGCCATCTTTATGTAATACATGTATCACTAGCCACTTTAAACTATGCCACTTAATATAATGTTTACATACCCTACATTACTCATCTCATATGTATATGTATATACTGTACTCTATATCATCTACTGCATCTTGCCATCTTTATGTAGTACATGTATCACTAGCCACTTTAAACTATGCCACTATGTTTATATACCCTACATTACTCATCTCATATGTATATACTGTACTCTATACCATCTACTGCATCTTGCCTATGCCGTTCTGTACCATCACTCATTCATATATCTTTATGTACATATTCTTTATCCCTTTACACTTATGTGTGTGTATAAGGTAGTAGTTGTGGAATTGTCAGGTTAGAATACTCGTTGGTTATTACTGCATTGTCGGAACTAGAAGCACAAGCATTTCGCTACACTCGCATTAGCATCTGCTAACCATGTGTATGTGACAAATACAATTTGATTTGATTTATGTATGTACTGTACTCTATACCATCTACTGCATCTTGCCTATGCTATTTGGCCATCGCTCATTCATATTTTTATGTACATATTCTTAATTCCTTTACACTTGTGTGTGTATAAGGTAGTTGTTGTGAAATTGTTAGATTACTTGTATATTACTGCAGGGTCGGAACTAGAAGCACAAGCATTTCGCTACACTCGCAATAACATCTGCTAACCATGTGTATGTGACAAATAACATTTGATTTGACAGTTGGAAATGTTTACTAGCTAGGATATTAGCAGGTGAGACATGTTACCTGCAGTCCAACCCTTTGTGCTGAATTGTTTTGGGGAAACTAACAGTTCATTAGACTTGTTCTGGGTAGAGTGTAAAAGGCTTGTCCATTTATCTTGGTAATACTCTCTCCCTACAGGAACTCCAATTCCCCTTACTACCGCTTATTTGGCTCCAACTACAACCATTCCAGTCTGTACCAGTCCATCAGTGATGTGTCGGGGCTCAACATTGTGCATCTCCCAAACTCAGCTGTGTGACACATTGAGAGACTGCCCTGATGGTTTTGATGAGGAGTCCTGCATTACTAAATGTCCAAACCGAGGTAGATATATTAACGCTTTCTGATATTTGATACTGCTTTGCCACCCAGAAAACCCTCTTAAGCTTTCTTCATGGTCCCACTTGTGTGTGTGTGTCCCAGGTGAGTTCCGGTGTAAGGACAGGAGGAAATGTATTGAGAGGAGGCTGGTTTGTGATGGACGCGCTCATTGCCAAGACGGCTCAGATGAGGTTGGCTGTCAAACGATAGCTGCTCCAACATCCCAAACTGCGCCCCTGAAGTGTCGCATGGGTTCTAGACTGTGCAAGGATGGGAGAGAGTGTGTCCTGCACAGCCATGTTTGTGATGGAGAGGTGGACTGTAAGGATGGATCAGATGAACAGGACTGTGAGCTCCTCTGCAAAGCAGGTCAGAAGCTCACCTCTTGATCTGGTGTAATGTGTTTAATCACAATTGGCCAGTTTCAGCACACATCCATCCATTCATATCAATGTCATTAGGTCAGTTCCAGTGTGCTAATTGGTTGTTAGCTCAGCTCAGTTCCAGTGTGCTCATTGGTTCCTACCTCAGGTCAGTTCCAGTGTGCTCATGGGAAGAAGTGTATCGACCAGCAGCAGGTTTGTGATGGGAAGGCACAGTGCCAGGACCGTTCTGATGAAATGGACTGCTTCAAGCCCACCAAGAGCTGCAGTCATCGCTGTGACAACAATAGCCGCTGTATCCCAGAAACCTTCCTCTGTGATGGAGAGAGAGACTGTGTGGACGGCTCTGATGAGGAAGGCTGTGGTATGAGCCTGATCTCTAAAAAAACATTTCCATTGTAATGGGTGTTTAGAACCCATTTCCACCGATGTGGTTCCAAGTTGATTAGAACCCATTTCCATTGTGACGTGGTTCCACGTTGATTAGAACCCATTTCCACTGTGACGTGGTTCCACGTTGATTAGAACCCATTTCCACTGTGACGTGGTTCCACGTTGATTAGAACCCATTTCCACTGACGTGGTTCCACGTTGATTAGAACCCATTTCCACTGTGACGTGGTTCCACGTTGATTAGAACCCATTTCCACTGTGACGTGGTTCCACGTTGATTAGAACCCATTTCCACTGTGACGTGGTTCCACGTTGATTAGAACCCATTTCCACTGTGACGTGGTTCCACGTTGATTAGAACCCATTTCCACTGTGACGTGGTTCCACGTTGATTAGAACCCATTTCCACTGACGTGGTTCCACGTTGATTAGAACCCATTTCCACTGCGACGTGGTTCCACGTTGATTAGAACCCATTTCCACTGTGACGTGGTTCCACGTTGATTAGAACCCATTTCCACCTTGTTCAGAACCCGTTTCTACTAGTTTTTGCAATCATTGCTCTCCTCTGCTTCTGCCATCTCTCTCCTCCCAGTGGCAAAGCCTTGTGGCCAGCAGCAGTATCAGTGCATTAATGGTCAGTGTGTGTCTGAGGCTTTCCGTTGTGACGGCCATGCGGACTGCGGAGACCATTCTGACGAGGCGGGCTGTGCCAAACCCCCCCACTGTCCCCCGGAGCGCCGCTGCCCAAACAGCCATGAATGTCTCGTGGATGAATGGCTGTGTGATGGGGAGCAGGACTGCCAGGACGGTTCAGACGAGAGGGTGAGGACCCCGCCTAATATTAACCTTCACTTTAAAAAGATTGTGCAAAACATTTATATACTTACCCACAGCCAGATGAACTCATGGATACCACTTTTAAGGAAGTCCAAGGTAGTTTTGGAAACCAATACAAACTAGCATGCTAGGTTAATTGCCATAATCTCGCACAATCCTTTTATCCTAACCCCATCTCTAAAATCTGGGTAAACTTCAGAACTGTAAGGTGTCTCCAGTGACGTGTGGGGAGTTCCAGTGGAGCTGTGTCTCTAGGAGCCAGTGTATCCCTTCGACCTGGAGGTGTGATGGACAGAAGGACTGTGAGGACTACAGTGACGAGGCCGGATGTGAGCTTACACAAAGTTTTATGGTTACATTTGTAGTTGGCCAGGAAGTGCTCCAACCAGCTGTGGTAGTGGGGAGAGTGTGGACCAGTCTGTTGTTTTACTGTAGGTGGCCAGGTGAAGTGCACCAACCAGCTTTACCAGTGTGGTAGTGGAGAGTGTGTGGACCATTCTCTGCTGTGTGACCACATCATCAACTGTCCTGATGGATCTGACGAGGGGCACGGCTGTTCCACCAACTGCTCCAGCCCTGGGACCCCCCAATGTGACCAGCACTGTGTCAGCACCCCTTATGGACCGGTTAGTACCCCAATCCACATACCCCAACCCAGGGTTTTCAAACCCCGGTCCTGCATAGCATTACATTTAATAACACTTTTCACAACACATTGTGTACCCTCACGACACTACTCTACTACCACATCTACAAAACAAAATCCATGTTACGTGTGGGTAGAGTACGTGTTAGTATGTGTGCTTGTGACCCTTAATTAAAGTCCCCGCATTTCAATAAGGTTTATTTGTATCTGTTTAAAATCTGATTCTACTGCTTGCATCAGTTACCTGATGTGGAGTAGAGTTCCATGTAGTCATGGCTCTATGTAGTACTGTGTGCCTCCCACAGTCTGTTCTGGACTTGGGGATTGTGAAGAGACCTCTGGTGGCATGCCTTGCGGAGTATGCATGGCTGTCTGAGCTGTGTGCTAGTTTTTTAAAACAGACACCTCGGTGCATTTAGCATGTCAACACGTCTTACAAAAACAGGTAGTGATGAAGTAAAGCTCTCCTCTACTTTGAGCCAGGAGCAATTGACACTGGCTATTATTGTTAGCTCTGTGTACATTTAAGGGGCCAGCCGTGCTGCCCTGTTCTGAGCCGATTGTAATTTGACAGGGCACCACATGACTGGGCAGTAGTCCAGGTGAGACAAATCTAGGGCCTGTAGTACCTGCCTTGGTGATAGAGTTAAGGCATAGCAGTGCTTTATTATGGACAGACCTCTCCCCATCGTAGCTACTGTTGTATCAATATGTTTTGAAAAATACAGTTTACAATAGTTTGACTCCAAGCAGTTTAGTCACCTTAACTTGCTTTTAGTTTTTGAAATATTTAGGACTAACTTATTTCTTGCCACCCATTCTGAAACTAACTGCAGCTCTTTAAGTGTTGCAGAGATTTCAGTCGCTGTAGTAGCTGACGTGTATGGTGTGGAGTCCTCCACATACACACTGGCTTTACGCAGAGGCTGAAGAAATGTGGCATGCCACCTAAGACCCTCACAAACCTTTACAGATGCAAAATTGAGAGTATCCTGTCGGGCTGTATCACCACCTGATATGGCAACTGCATCGCCCACAACCGCAAGGCTCTTCAGAGGGTGGTGTGGTCTGCACAACGCATCACCGGGGGCAAACTACCTTCACTTCACACATAGTGTGTATATGTTTCAAGTCACAGTATTTCTTCTATTGTTAACGCCATCACAAAATAAGCAAATGTGACTCACCACCTGGATTCGGTCTTATGTAGCAATACTCACCACCTGGATTCGGTCTTATGTAGCAATGTGAAATTGTTTGGGAAAGTAATTCTGCTTTGAAAGTTATAAACTCAACTTGTAAACTCTTGAGAAAATGGCCTTTGAATGTTTTGTTATCTAGTGAAGAGCTCGTTGTCTACACCCATTCAGCATCGTTCACATCCTCTTAAGCTTTAGCCCCACCCATTCAGCATCGTTCACCTCTTAAGCTTTAGCCCCACCCATTCCGTTTTGCTCTTGGAGTGCACATTTGAAGCTCTGGCCGATTTTGTTTACCTCTGGATAACATAAACAGCCTAAACCGCTCTGCTGGCAACAATTTCATTATGCTTTTTTGCAGACGTTTACTGACCGCGGCCATATTCAATGGGTGCTGTAGAAATGTCACAACGTTAGCTAACGAGGCAGCCAGCTAACATTAGCTAGTTAAAAAACAATGAACGAAGTGGCAACAATGCCACAGTGCTGGGAGCTAACCAACCAGGTCCAATGTTAGCTAGCTAACATTAGGCTCTAACTAGAAAAGCAAACGGCTCTGGGAAACAAGTAATGCTAGCTAACAGTCCACTTTATCTTGAAATGAAACCACTTTGTCAGAATTAGAAAACGTGTATCTGAATGTAGCTAGCTATCTTACCTGTATACATCAACATGCATCATGGACGCGTCACCCAATCAAGAATGCAATACCACGGTTCCCCTTTGAAGATGTAGTCTGAAGACGGGTGTTTTCTCCGTCTCCTTAGCTATCATACTCTAATTCCACTGATTTCAACTTAATCCTTAAAAAATGGAGAGAAACACTTATGCAGCTCCACTACTTAAAAAAAAAAAGCTGCTTTTGATTACCAACAGTCTGACGAGCTCAAATAGACAGTCTTCAATATGGCAGACCAATCTGAACGCCTCTCTTGGCATGTCCAGCCCACTCATCTCAGCCAATCATGGCTAATGGGAAGGTTGCTAGGGTTTTGTGGCTTAAACTTAGACACATGTTCTGCTAGTGGAACCCCCCCACAACATTCCGCTGAAAAGGCAGCGCGGGAAATTAAAATATTTTTTGGAAATATGTAGCTTTCACACTAACAAGTCCAATACAGCAAATGAAAGAAACATCTTGTTAATCTACCCATCGTGTCCGAATTTAAAAATGCTTTACAGCAAACACAACATGATTATGTTAGAGCACCACCAAGTTCAATAAACACACAGCCATTTTCCCAGCCAAAGATGGGAGTCACAAAAACAGAAATAGAGAATTAATCACTAACCTTTGATCTTCATCAGATGACACTCATAGGACATTATGTTACACAATACATGTATTTTTTTGTTCAATAATGTGCATATTTATATCCAAAAATCTTAGTTTACATTGGCGCCATGTTCAGAAATGCCTCCAAAATATCCGGAGAAATTGCAGAGAGCCACATCTAATAACAGAAATGCTCATCATACACTTTGATGAAAGATACATGTTTTACATAGAATTAAAGATACACTTGTTCTTAATGCAACCGCTGTGTCAGATAAAAAAAATTTAAAAAAATTACGGAAAAAGCACACCATGCAATCTGAGACCGCGCTCAGAAAGAACAACATTTCTCCGCCATGTTGGAGTCAACAGAAATACGAAATTACTTCATAAATATTCCCTTAGATAATCTTCATCAGAATGCACTCCCAGGAATCCTAGTTCGATAATAAATTGTTGTTTTGTTCGATAATGTCAATTATTTGTCCAAGTAGCTACTTTTGCTAGCGCGTTTAGTACACATATCCAAATGCTTGTGCAAGTCACGCATAACGTCGGACAAACTTCAAAAAGTTATCACAGGTCGAATAAACTTGTCAAACTAAGTAGAGAATCAATCTTCAGGATGTTATCTATATCCAATAACGTTCCAACCGAAGCATTCCTTCGTGTCTGTAGAAGTAATGGTACGCAAGGCGACATCATGTGGAATGCGCGTAACCAGGAACTGGCAATCTGCCAGACCACTGACTCATTCCCCTCTCATCCGGCCCCACAACACAGTATAAACTTCATTCAACATTCTACCGACTGTTGACATCTAGTGGAAGGCGTAGGAAGTGCAAACAAATCCATATCTTCCTGGAATTTGAATAGGCGATGAGTTGAAAAACACCAGTCTCAGAATTTCCACTTCCTGTTTGGAAGTTTGCCTGCCATGAGTTCTGTTATACTCAGACATAATTCAAACAGTTTAAGAAACTTCAGAGTTTTCTATCCAATAGTAATAATAATATACATATATTAGCATCTGGGACAGAGTAGGAGGCAGTTCAATTTGGGCATGCTATTCATCCAAAGTGAAAATGCTGCCCCCTATCCCTAAAAAGTTAACCAACAAGGCTCCTAATTTAACCATTTTAATCGTATGAAAGTTCATGTTCGAACACAATTACTTCCCAAAAATATTTGTTCAAATATCTCTCCTGTGAAGTCATGATGTAACATACGCCTAGTTTCCTGAATCGGGTCACAAATTATATTCTTTAGATCGCCTCTGACCAGTCCCCACATTCTACGTCAAAAATATTGTGACAGTATTCGCTTTAGAACGTGTTAGTTTCGGCGGCAAATGTCTAACAAAGGCACATTCCTGTGTGAATTTGGAGAGGGAGATGGCTGAAAGTTCTTGAACTTAATTTACATCGGGGTGTTAGCTGTCACCCCCCCCCCCCCCCACCACCAGTTCCCTTCTCCCCCCTCTGCGACTGAAAGGGGGTCTGGCTGAAGTTATTTATTGCCAAGCTGATCTGACCTATTTGGATCCTTCCAGGACAGTCATGACTACAGTCACCTTGCCGTGGTTAAATGCGGTGGTTCGCACGTTCAGTTTTGTGCAACTGCTGCCATCTATCCAGTTTCTGGACTGGGTAGGTTTTAATAGTGAGTGGGAACATCCCCTATACACTTCCTGATGAACTCAGTCAGTATAAATATCAATGTTATTCTGAGGCAACCCGGAACTTATCCCAGTCCGCTTGATCAAAACAATCTAGAAGCTTGGATTCCGATTGGTCAGACCAGGGTTGAATTGACCTGCAAGACCACTTACTTCCTGTTTGAGTTTCTGCCTATAGGAAGGGAGTATCAGAATGGAGTTTTGATCTGACTTGCCGAAAGGAGGGCAGGGGAGGGCCTTGCAGGCATACCAGAAGGGAGAGTGATGGTGGTCGAGAGTTTTTGAAGAGCGAGTACTACAGGCAATGTGTTAGAACTTTGGTAGCAGTTTCCTCATACCTGCTTTTTTAGACTGGCTAGCTGCTATAAGTATGGCCTCAGGATATGTGGTTTCCAGTTTATACAAAGTGTAGTTAATTGAGGGCTGTCGTATCTGCTCGAGGGAGAATAAATACACTGCTGTGACTATAACCGAAGAGAATTCTCTTGATGGTATACGGTCGGCATTTGATTCTAGGTCGGGTGAACAAAAGGACTCACACCATGAGTAGTTAATCATGAAACACACATCACCGTCTCTTCTTCCCAGAGTTCTTTATTCCTGTCTGCGATGTATTGAGGACTGTTTTGTGTCAAATGCAGCATCTGGTTGCTCCTAATTACATACCACAGACCAGCAAATATTCTTTGTCATAGGAATCAATAAAACAGGTTTTGTATGACCTCTTACACACAATATTAGGCCCAGCCTTTGGAACTTTGGTTTTCCTATATATAGCTACCATATTGTGATCACTACATCCAATGGATTTGGATACTGCTTTAATGCATTAAAGCAGATATCTGAAGCATTAGTGAAGATGCGATCAATACATGTTGATTTCATTCCTGTGCTGTATCTCCCCTGGTAGGTTTACTGAACCTGAACCAGGTTGCAGGCACTATTGTGAAGCTTTTTCTTGAGTGGGTAGCTTAATGAAAGCCAGTCAATATTTAGGTCACCCAGAAAATACACCTGTGATAACATCAAGTATTTTACATGTTATCCAGATACTGGCTGATAACACTTGGTCTATAGCAGCTTCCCACCAGAATGGTCTTTAGGTGATGCAGGTCAACAAGTAGCCTTATTACTTCAACAGTATTTAACATGAGATCCTCAACTTTATAGGAATGTGGTTCTCAATATAGACCGCAACACCGCCCCGTTGGCATTTGTCTTTTCGGTAGATGTTATAACCATGTATTGCTACTGTATCATCAACGGTATTATCTAAGTGAGTTTCAGATGGTCAGAATATGAATCATCTGTTACTAGCAAGTTATCAATGTCATGAACCTTGTTTCTTAGGCTACATATGTTCATGTGGGCTATTTATGAGCTGGGCTTAAGTCAATGTAGAGTATCTTCTGTTTCTAGAAGGTGTCAGTGATCTATGAAAGTTATTCCAACAGAGCTACAGGAATATTTTAGCCAGGTGTGTAATGCCTGTAGACTGCTGAATCTTTCACACCCGCAGCCCAACGATGACCCCAGCTACACGCCCTAGACCATGCCACACAACACTCCTTAACCTTAGCTACATGCCCTAGACCATGCCACAACACTCCTTAACCTTAGCTACATGCCCTAGACCATGCCACACAACACGCCTTAACCCTAGCCACATGCCCTAGACCATGCCACAAGGCCTAAGCCCCCATGGACCGGTGAGTTAAAACAAACCCCAATGTGTTGGCCTACAGAAGTGTGGCTGTGACGTGGTCCTTCTGTCTCCTACAGAGGTGCATCTGTGCTGCAGGCTTCCGGCTCCAGGCTAATGGTCTGTCCTGTGTGGATGTTGACGAGTGTAACGAGGTCCTACCACCAGTCTGCAGCCACACCTGCCTTAACACCCGCAGCTCCTTCCTGTGTCGCTGTCACCATGGATATCTGCTGGAACCAAATGGTCGCAGCTGCAAGACCCAAGGTACTCCAAACGTGTCTTTGCTTGAATAATTAATACAAATTGTTTAAGTGAAATATTTGCTTTTGTCTGAAGCCAGAAAAGACAGGAAATGCAAATGCTATTTTGACCTATGCAGAAACTAGGCTTTTCAGCATAAGTGGCTTAACTACTGCTAGAGTGCTGAAGCGTCATTCATCTACTGTACCTCCACAACAGATGTACTCCCATTGGATGGGTTGATTAGGATTCAAACCTTCTCAAACAGCCTAATTCATACTCTTAGAGTAGGTTTACCCCATTAATGTACCTGGTCATGTAAACATATTTTTTCATGTAAGCCGTCATTCCACTCACTTAAACTTCTTGCCACTATAGGGGGTGCTGTTTCGCATTAGCATAATTTGCTCTACAGATTAAACTGCCTAGTACTCAATTCTTGCTCGTACAATATGCATATTATTGTTATTATTGGATAGAAAACACTCTCTAGTTTCTATAGCCGTTTGAATTATGTCTCTGAGTGAAACAGAACTCATTCTACAGCACTTTTCCTCCCAGTGTGTGAGATTTCAGAAATCTTGGCCTCTGGTTCCAGATCAGTTTTAAAGTCCCTGTAAATCCTATGAGGATACAAACACTTCCCACGCCTTCCTCTAGATGTCAGTAAGTGGTGACAATTTGAATGGAGTCGATTGCGCAATCAGTGCCTCTATAAATCACCAAATACCGGAAGTAGCGTTCTTTTGGACCCTGCGCTCAACGCAAGAAGGACGTCGGACTGGCCTTTTTCCAAGCCTTGGTTTAGCCAGTAATATAGCGCCGGTCATGTTTTTACTCGTTATAGGTGTTAAAAACATCAAGGTAGTTAATTTAAACCGTTTTATAGCAATTTATATCCGTTTAGTGCGATTTTGAGGCATTTCTATGTGATGCTCTTTGAAGCTTTGGGCACGTTTCGGGGTCCCGGTCGAACGTTAGTGGGCATTTCGACGGACAGAGGACATCTTTCGACCAAAAGAAGATTAGACCCAAGAAAGGATACATTGCCCAAGATTCTGATGGAAGATCACCTCATAGTAAGAAATATTTAAGATGATAAATCGTTGTTCTGTCAAAATTTTAAACGCATATTCCGCCATTTTGTTTGGTATAGCTTCGCTTGGCGAACCCTGTATTGCACAGTAAGGATAATTTTAGAAATGTAATTCAGCGATTGCATTAAGAACTAATTTGTCTTTCGATAGCTGTCCAACTTATATTTTTTTAGTCAAGTTTATGAATAGTTATCCATGAGACAAGATCACTGTGAAAGATGGCGTCTGACATTTTCAGGCTAGTTTTGCTAGTATTGTCACTGTATAACCACGGTTGTTTGTGGCTAAATATGCACATTTTTGAACAAACTCTATATGTATGTTGTAATATGATGTTACAGGAGTGTCATCGGAATAATTCTGAGAAGGTTAGTGAAAAAATTAATATATTTTGGCGATGATAACGATATCGCTCTCTTTGGCTTGAATCAATGGTCGGGTAACGTTTGCATATGTGGTATGCTAATATAACGATTTATTGTGTTTTCGCTGTAAAACACTTAGAACATCTGAAATATTGTCTGAATTCACAAGATCTGTGTCTTTCCATTGCTGTGAGTTGTGTATTTTTAAGAAATGTTTTATGATTAGTAATTAGGTAATACACGTTGCTCTCTGTATTTATTCTAGTCGAGTTGTGATGGTGGGTGCAATTGTAAACTATGATTTTATACCTGAAATATGCACATTTTTCTAACAAAACCTATCCTATACAATAAATATGTTATCAGACTCATCTGATGAGGTTTTTTCTTGGTTAGTGGCTATCAATATCTTTATTTGGCCGAATTGGTGATAGCACCTGATGGAGTAAGAAACTGATGGAGTTTTGCTAACGTGGTTAGCTAATAGATTTACATATTTTGTCTTCCCTGTAAAACATTTTAAAAATCTGAAACGGTGGCTTTATTCACAAGATCTGTATCTTTCATTTGGTGTCTTGGACTTGTGATTTAATGATATTTAGATGCTACTATTTAATTGTGACGCTATGCTAGCGATGCTAATCAGTGTGGGGGGTGATCCCGGATCCGGGGTTGAGGTTCGGTAAAGGTTAAACATTATGGGGAGGTTTTCCCAGACACATATTAAGCCTAGTCTTGGACTAAAAAGCAAGATCAATGTAAAATATCCAGCCAAAATAATTTCTAGTCTGGGACTAGGTGAAATCTGTCTGCGAAACCAGTCCTTAACTTCTACTTGCACACAATCCCGGATCCGGGAGCACCCCCATCAGTAAAAAAGCTGACTAGCATAGCCTAGCATAGCGTCACAAGTAAATACTAGCATCTAAATATCATTAAATCACAAGTCCAAGACACCAGATGAAAGATACACAACTTGTGAATCCAGCCATCATTTCTGATTTTTAAAATGTTTTTAAAATGTTTTTTTTTTAAATACAGGGAAGACAACATGTATTTCTATTAGCTAACCACGATAGCAAAAGACAACTTTTTTTTCTCCATTTTTTCCCTGCATAGGTAGCTATCACAATTTCGACCAAATAAAGATATAAATAGTCACTAACCAAGAAACAACTTCATCAGATGACAGTCTGATAACATATTTATTGTATAGCATATGTTTGTTAGGAAAATGTGCATATTTCAGGTATAAATCATAGTTTTACATTGCAGCCACCATCACAACTCTCACCAAAGCAACTAGAATAACTACAGAGACCAACGTGAATTACCTAAATACTCATCATAAAACATTTATGAGAAATACACAGCATACAGCAAATGAAAGACAAACATCTTGTGAATCCAGCCAATATTTCAGATTTTTTAAGTGTTTTACAACGAAAACACAATATAGCATTATATTAGCTTACTACAATAGCCAACCACACAACAGCATTGATTCAAGCCAACAATAGCGATAACGAATAAACCAGCAAAAGATATACATTTTTTTCACTAACCTTCTCAAACTTCTTCAGATGACAGTCCTATAACATCATATTACACAATACATATAGAGTTTGTTCGAAAATGTGCATATTTAGCGGCACAGATCGTGGTTATACAATGAGAATAGTAGCCAAGCTGCTAACAAAATGTCGGGAGAAATCTTGGGAGAGGCACCTAATCTAATCATTAACTAATCATAAACTTCACTAAAAAATACAGGTTGGACAGCAAATGAAAGATACATTAGTTCTTAATGCAATCGCTGTTAGATTTTTAAAATTAACGTTACTACGACATACAGCGTGCGTTAAAGCGAGACCGCACCGAAATTAATGGCGGAATAATAGTTTAACATTTTTCAACAGAACAACGAATTAACATAAATAGTTCTTACTTTTTGATGAGCTCCCATCAGAATCTTGGGCAAGTTGTCCTTTGTCCAAAAGAATCGTTGCTCGGTTGTAGATTGTCGCCTTCAACTTTGGAATTAGCAGTAAACATTAGCCATGTGGCCCAGACGTGCCCAACTCACTAGAACGCAGCACTAAGAAAATCGCAATATACTGATATAAACTGATATAACTCGGTTTAAAATAACTACATTATGACGTTCTTAACACCTATATCGAATAAAATCAGAGCCAGATATATCTAAGGCCTATAACGGGAGCTTTCCAGAACGTCATCCTGAGGTCTGTCTTGCGTCATGGCGAATGTTGAAAAGAGTGCAACCCTGGTTCCAAGAGCCCTTATATGGCCTCAGATCTGCCTAGCAACTCTATTCCCATTCTCACTATTTGCTGACATCTAGGGGAAGGCGTATGCAGTGCATGTCGACCAATAGAAGACATGCAAATTAATAAACTGACCCTAGAACAGCCTGCCTGATTTCAGATTTCTCACTTCCTCACAGGAAGTTTGCTCCAACTTGAGTTCTGTTTTACTCACAGATAATTCAAACGGTTTTAGAAACTACAGAGTGTTTTCTATCCAATAGTAATAATAATATGCATATTGTACGAGCAAGAATTGAGTACGAGGCAGTTTAATTTGGGAACTACATTTTTACAAAGTGAAAACAGCACCCCCTATTGAGAGAAGGTTAACCCTACATTTAACCTACACTAATACATAAACTGACTCAGATGGGAAATGGACAAGGTAGTTGACAGCGTTTTAACATATTTTGAAGCAATACATGGTTAATATTCCTGTTTTATTTAACTAGGTAAGTAAAACAAGTTATAAACTATGGAGTAATGGAATCTTATATTTTGTCTTAAACTTCTCTAGGATAGGGGGCAGAGTTTTCACTTTGGGAAAAATAGCGTGCCCAATTTCAACTTCCTTCTACTCATCCCCAGAATATAAGATATGCATATTATTAGTATATTTGGATAGAAAACACTGAAGTTTCTAAAACTGTTTGAATCATGTCTGTAAGTATAACAGAACTTATGTAGCAGGCAAAACCCTGAGGACTAACCATTTATTTTATGTCACTGTCTGTTCAATAAGTTCATTGGTATACAAAATTTATGATCACCCTGTTCTCAGTTCCTACTGCTTCCACTGAATGTCACCAGTCTTAGGAAATAGGTTGAGGATATTCATTTGTGCAATGAAGAAGGCCATCAGGAAGTAGAGTAACGTCATGTGTACTGTTTGAGAGTTGCGCAAGACTTGAAAAGTAGCATTAGTTTGTTGTCCTCCTGTATTGAAAACAGATAGACCCGTCTTCAATTTGATCGATTATTAACGTTTACAAATACCTTAAGTTGTACTACAAAAGTAGTTTGAAATGTTTTGGCAAAGTTTAGAGGTAATTTTATAGATATTTTGTAGTGACGTTCAAAGTGGAAGCTGTTTTTTCTGGATCAAACGGGACAAATAAATGGACAATTTGGACGGAATTAATCGAACAAAAGGACCATTTGTGATGTTTATGGGACATATTGGAGTGCCAACAAAAGAATCTCGTCAAAGGTAAGGCATGTTTTATATTTTATATCTGCGTTTTGAGTAGCGCTGGCATGGTTGAAAGATGCTACACTCTCTTTGTTGACATTGTGCTATCAGATAATAGCATCTTATGCTTTCGCCGAAAAGCCTTTTTGAAATCTGACATGTTGGCTTGATTCACAACGAGTGTAGCTTTAATTTGGTATCTTATGTGTGATTTAATGAATTTGGCGCTCTACATTTTCCCTGGCTATTGGCCAGGTGGGACGCAAGCGTCCCGCTATCCCAGAGGTATTAAGACTGTTACTCTATGCTCTTTAGACATGTATAAGTTATAGTATCTAAAGCAGAGGTGGCACCACAGAGCCTAAACGTGGTGTCAAAATTCATACCTGTCTTTTCTGGGGCCTGGAGTTTTTCCTGATCGCATGACCTTCGGTAAAACTCTGGGTCCTATTCGAAGGCTGAGACAGGGTCCAATGCTAACTTTGTTTCTCACTGATATGACCGGCCAGTTGGCAAAAAATGAAATTTTCTGGATGTGGTGTAGTTTGTAAAATCTTTGGTCATGCATAGGTTACCATGCTTTCTCTCTACAGGGCCTATGG
Organism: Salvelinus namaycush; assembly: GCF_016432855.1. Taxonomy (NCBI): domain Eukaryota; kingdom Metazoa; phylum Chordata; class Actinopteri; order Salmoniformes; family Salmonidae; genus Salvelinus; species Salvelinus namaycush. The sequence goes on from NW_024058031.1 coordinate 263,327, forward strand.
GTTACCATGCTTTCTCTCTACAGGGCCTATGGGTTACCATGCTTTCTCTCTACAGGGCCTATGGGTTACCATGCTTTCTCTCTACAGGGCCTATGGGTTACCATGCTTTCTCTCTACAGGGCCTATGGGTTACCATGCTTTCTCTCTACAGGGCCTATGGGTTACCATGCTTTCTCTCTACAGGGCCTATGGGTTACCATGCTTTCTCTCTACAGGGCCTATGGGTTACCATGCTTTCTCTCTACAGGGCCTATGGGTTACCATGCTTTCTCTCTACAGGGCCTATGGGTTACCATGCTTTCTCTCTATATTCGCTGCAGCTGTACATAGTCCATCAGTAAATTGCCCACCCAATCTACCTACCTCATCCCCATATTGTTTTTATTTACTTTGCTGCTCTTTTGCACACCAGTATCACTACTCACACAGACCATCTGCTCATCTATCACTCCAGTGTTAATCTGCTAAATTGTAATTACTTTGCTATGGCCTATTTATTGCCTACCTCATGCCGTTTGCACACACTGTATATACTCTTTTTTCCTATTGTGTTATTGACTGTACGCTTGTTTATTCCATGTGTAACTGTTGTTTCTGTCGCACTGCTTTGCTTCATCTTGGCCAGGTCGCAGTTCTAAATGAACACTTTCTCAACTAGATTGTGCATCTGTAAATTTGCGTTTGGTGACAAGCCAAATTTCTTCAGCCTTTAAATGTTAGGTTAAAAAACATTCTGGTATCATTGGGACGCTAGCGTCCCACCTCAACAGCCAGTGAAATTGCAGGGCGCCAAATTCAAACACAAATCTCATAATTAAAATTCCTCAAACATACAAGTATTATGCACCATTTTAAAGATAAACTTCTTGTTAATCCAACCAGTGTCCGATTTAAAAAAAAAAAAAAAGGAAAAAAAAAAAAGGCTTTACGGCGAAAGCACACCATGCGATTGTTAGGACAGCGCCTAGCCACAAGAACCATACAGACATTGCACAGCCAAGGGGAGGACTCAGAAATGGCAATTAAATGAATCACTAACTTTTGATCTTCATCTGGTGGCACTCCCAGGACTCCATGTTACACAAATGTTCATTCTGTTCGATAATGTCCCTCTGTATGTCCAAAAACCTCTTGTTGGTGCATTTAGTTCAGTTATCCAAAGGCACAAAGCGCACTCAACACCCAAAGTCAAAGTACAATAAAAGTCCGTAGAAAAGTCAAACGATGTTTAAAATCAATCCTCAGGTTGTTTTTGTCATAAATGATCAATATTTCCACCAGACAAAAGCTTCGTCAATTGAAAAGGTGAAACAAAGACGCGCTCCCGATCACACGCTGGACTCATGTCTAGAAATGTCCACTGTCCACTGATTGAAAGTGCTGCTTCTCCCTAATTTTTCAGAGTTAAAGCCTGAAACAATGCCTAAAGACTGGCAACATGTAGAAGAAGCCATAGAGATCGTGAACTGGGTCCTAAGTCTTTGTATGCTGGATTGTTTTTCCATTGAAAGCCTGTCTTTCAAAATAATAGTAGGATTTTCCTCAGGTTTTCGCCTGTCATATCAGTTCTGTTATACTCAGACATTATTTTAACAGTTTTAGAAACTTTAGAGTTTTCTATCCAAATCTACCAATTATATGCATATCCTAGCTTCTGGGCCTGAGTAGGAGTTTAATTTGGGCAGGCTTTTCATCCAAAATTCCAAATGCTGCCCGCTACCCTAGCGAAGTTAATTTAACTTTTATTTAACCAGGAATGCTTGTTGAGAACAAGTTCTCATTTACAACTGTGACCTGGCCAAGAAAGTAAAGTAGTGCAACACAATCAGTTACTCCTGAGGTTGAAGTGCTGTTGCTCCCTCTGCTGTTTCCTGAAGTCCACGATCATCTCCTTTTGTCAACGTTTTGTTGACGTTGAGTGTGGTTATTTTCCTGACGCCACACTCCGAGGGCCCTCACCACCTCCCTGTAGGCTGTCTCATCGTTGTTGGTAATCAAGCCTACCACTGGAGTGTTGTCCTCAAACTTGATGATTGAGTTGGTGGCGTGCTTGGCCACGCAGTCGTGGGGGAACAGGGAGTACAGGCGAGGGCTCAGAACACACCCTTGTGGGGCCCCAGTGTTGAGGATCAGTGGGGTGGAGATGTTGTTACCTACCCTCACCACCTGGGGGCGGCCTGTCAAAGTCCAGGACCCAGTTGCACAGAGTGGGATCCAGAGCTAGGGTCTCTAGCTTAATGACGAGTTTGGAGGGTACTATGGTGTTGAATGCTGAGCTGTAATCGATGAACAGCATTCTTACATAGGTATTCCTCTTGTCCAGATGGGTTAGGGCAGTGTGATTGCTTTGTCTGTGGACCTATTGGGGCAGTAAGCAAATTGGAGTGGGTCTAGGGTGTCAGGTAGGGTGGAGGTGATATGGTCCTTGACTTGTCTCTCAAAGCACTTCATGATGATGGAAGTGAGTGCGATAGTCGTTCAGCTCGGGTACCTTAGCTTTCTTGGGAACAGGAACAATGGTGGCCCTCTTGAAACATGTGGGAACAGCCGACTGGGGTAGGGATTGATTGAATACGTCAAACACACCAGCCAGCTGGTCTGCGCATGCTCTGAGGACGGGGCTAGGGATACCGTCTGGGCCAGCAGTCTTGCGAGGGTTAACATGTTTAAATGTTTTACTCACGTTGGCTGCGGTGAAGGAGAGCCCGCAGGTTTTGGTAGTGGGCCGTGTCAGTGGCACTATTGTCCTCAAAGCGAGCAAAGGAGTTGTTTAGTAGGTCTGGGAGCAAGACATCGGTGTCAGCGACTGGGCTGGTTTTCTTTTTGTTGTCTGTGATTGACTGTAGACCCTGCCACATACGTCTCGTGTCTGAGCCATTGAATTACGACTCGACTTTGTCTCTATACTGACGTTTAGTTTGTTTGATTGCCTTGCGGAGGGAATAGCTACACTGTTTGTATTCGGTTATGTTTCCAGTCGCCTTGCCATAATTAACTTTCATATCAACTTGTGAACTTTCACATGCCTTAATTACAAACGTTGTATGTTATCTGTAAATACGAATACAATTGTTAAATGAAGAGCCTAGTTGGTTTAGGAAAAAGGAGCAACCTTCCCACTAGCCATGATGGGCTTTCTCTTATGAGTAGGCTGGACATGCCGATTTCAGACCACTCGTCTGTGTGAGAGCGCATAACTGATCAATTTACCAACACTCAACACCCATTGAACATGACGAGCTCTCAGTAGGTACCAAATATTCAAGGGCCATTTTCTCAAATGTGAGGTTACAAATTTATCAACTTTCAAAGCAGAATTACTTTCCCGTTCTTCAACTATCGTATGATATACCATATTCTAGCTCTGCGTCTACTCATCCAATGTAAAAAAACAAAAAACTTTTCAAATGTTGCTACATAAGACCGAATCGAGCCAGTTGGTCTCAAATGTTCGAATGCTTTTAACTCCTAAATGGGATTCTAAGTATATCAACTTTTTAAAGCAGCGTTACTTCCTCTGGTTTCCCCCAACTATGGTGTATGATATGCCATTTTGAAGCTCTGAGTACTTTTATCCAATGTAAAAACACCAATTCAAATTTTGGAACATAAGACTGAAAAAAGATGGTGGGTCACAAACGGCATCTAGAGAATCCCTATGGGAGAATGCTAGTTTTCTATACATCTAGAGAATCCCTATGGGAGAATGCTAGTTTTCTATACATCTAGAGAATCCCTATGGGAGAATGCTAGTTTTCTATACATCTAGAGAATCCCTATGGGAGAACGTTTTCTATACATCTAGAGAATCCCTATGGGAGAACGTTTTCTATACATCTAGAGAATCCCTATGGGAGAATGCTAGTTTTCTATACATCTAGAGAATCCCTATGGGAGAATGCTAGTTTTCTATACATCTAGAGAATCCCTATGGGAGAATGCTAGTTTTCTATACATCTAGAGAATCCCTATGGGAGAATGCTAGTTTTCTATACATCCTTCCAGCAAGAAAACGAGCCAGCGGATTGCAGTGGCATCTGAGCATTTAGGAAATTGAGTTCCCAACCAGTGTCAAATTTAATTATGTAACATGGAGAAATGAAGGGGGGAAAAACTCTAACATGCATTGCTGGCTCAACCTAATAGACGCAACTAATGTAGATTTGTCTAATATAGTTTTGTCATTGTATTCAGAATGGTGTGTTTTTGTCATGGTATATTGATGGTGTATTTTGTCTGTGTAGATGAGGCTCACCTGCTGGCATCTGTTCAGTATGAGCTGCTGGTGTTGGGGTTGCATAGCTCCAGCCTTTCAGTGCTCTCCACTAGTCAGACACCTGTGTTCTGTGTGGATTATGACTGGCGAGACCAGAGGGTATACTGGGTCAGTCTGGAGGAGGAGAGCATCAAGTGGACTTCCATCAACACCAAGGACACAGGCACTCTGGTCAAAGGTTAGTATCCTAACCAAGGACAGGGTTAGTACCAAGTACAGTCTCAGCCCTACTGTCTACTACATGTTTGCTAACAGAATGCTTTCTTTCTGTAGGTGTGAAGTCTGACTCTATAGCTGTGGACTGGGTTGGCAGGAACCTGTACTGGCTGGATGGGCTGGCCGGTCAGATTCTGGCTGTGAGGCTGGGCACATCGACAGTAAAGTCTCAGGACTACATAGTGGTTCTGGATGAGGATCTGGAGCAGCCTCACTCACTACTGCTGCTGCCACACAAAGGGTGGGTTAGGGTGTGAGGGCTGCTGCCGCCCAAAGGGTGGGTTAGGGTGTGAGGGCTGCTGCCGCCCAAAGGGTATACAAATTAATATACTTATCACTCTGTTTTTATAGCACGACCCTGAAAAGTCCATTATCCCTCTGAAGAGTATGAATTGGGCTTTGAGAAGGTTTTGAGACTTAAGCAGCCTATGTACAAATTGTTTGAAGTACAATAGAAGTCATAGCTGTGTGCTGGAAAACCTTGAAAGAGCATGGGTGGAATGGGCATTGTGGTGCTGGAAAACCTTGGTAGAGCATGGGTGGAGTAGGCATTGTGGTGCTGGAAAACATTGGTAGAGCATGGGTGGAGTAGGCATTGTGGTGCTGGAAAACCTTGGTAGAGCATGGGTGGAATAGGCATTGTGGTGCTGGAAAACCTTGAAAGAGCATGGGTGGAATGGGCATTGTGGTGCTGGAAAACCTTGAAAGAGCATGGGTGGAATAGGCATTGTGGTGCTGGAAAACCTTGAAAGAGCATGGGTGGAATGGGCATTGTGGTGCTGGAAAACCTTGGTAGAGCATGGGTGGGGTAGGCATTGTGGTGCTGGAAAACCTTGGTAGAGCATGGGTGGAATAGGCATTGTGGTGCTCATGTGAATATCCTTTTTGGGGGAGGGACTTCAGGACCATGCCTTCTCTCAATTATATTTTTGTTTTCAATTTCCATGATGTTTACACCGGAAGGTGATTATTCAACATATTATACAGCAATACAAGTTAGGTAAAAGTTATCAATAATGACAAATGGTAACAGAAATGATGTAGTTAGAATTTATTAAATATTAACAGCTAGTTTTCTAGAGGTGAAAATCCAGAAACCCATTTAAGCCAATATGGAGTGAACTGAACAATTCGTTTTCCCTGTGGTTCTCGATGACGGCTCATGAGGAGAGTTGTGTACCTCCCAAGTTGATTTGTGAATTCTCATCTAATGGGGTCATTGGGTTAGATATGATGGTAGGGTGACTTGAATATAACTGAGCTTCAAACAATGCTGATATAGACAACTATATTTAAATCCAATTAAAATTAAAATAGGCATATGGAATTTATCACGCAATTTCTATAAAATCCACAAATAATCGCATCAAATAATCATTCAGCCCATAAATCATGATAAGTACAATAGGTCCGAATTGTGAAAATGAAACCACATCCCTATGTATGAGTCTGTATAGTTCATATATTTTTTTTACCATTTATCTCCCCAATTTCATGGTATCCAATTGGTGGTTAGTCTTATCTCATCACTGCAACTCCCGTACGGACTCGGAGCAGCGAAGGTCGAGAGCCGTGCGTCCTCCGAAACCCAACCAAGCCACACTGCTTCTTGACACAATGCCCGCTTAACCCGGAAGCCAGCCACACCAATGCGTCGGAGGAAACACTGTACTCTTGGCGACTGTGTCAGCGTGCATGCGCCCGGCCTGCCACAGGAGTCGCTAGAGCGCAATGGGACAAGACATCCCTGCCGACCAAACCCTCCCTTAATTCAGACGACGCTGGGCCAATTGTGCGCCGCTGCGTGCATCTTCCGGTTGCAGCCGGGCTGCGACAGAGCCTGGACTTGAATCAGGATCTCTAGCGGCACAGCTTTCACTGCAATGCCTTAGACTCCTGCGCCACTCGGGAGGCCCTAGAGTCTGTATAGTTTGACACTGACTCCAACTTAGGTTCCCAATGTGGTTGGTTTGTAAATGGTGTGGGGAGAATGTTTCATAATCAAAATGGTCTAATTCAGGCTTATGTGCAGGTCCCTCTGGCGCTCCCTGGGGTCCACCTGTTTAGAAGTTAGTATGACTGTCCTTTTTCTAGAACCTCACTCTGCTTGGTTGAGCCTGAAGGAAGACGGGTCTTTAATTGTATTATGTTGGAGTTGTAAAAACACAACTCCCCCTTACATGTTTAATTGCTCTAGCCAGTATTCAGAACTTAAATGTCCTCAGAGGCAATTAATTTTGCAGCAGTCATAAAACATATCACATGTAAAAGGGCTGCTGCCACATAGGGTGGGTGAGGGGATAGGGCGTGTAAATAAAGCTTCAGTAGAATATAATAAAGTATAAACTCGTCTGAAGTTGTGGACTGTAGGACAGATGTTGGTAGACGGATAGAGGTAGGCGACCCTGTTCCTGGAGTGCTGCAGGATTTTGTCCCAACTGAGCTAATTTATCAGTTTAGTAATGATTGCCTAAATTCAACACACCTGGTCTTCCAGGTTGGTTAAATGAAAAACTTGAAGTTCCTTGGGCACTCCAGGACCAGGGTTGTCTACCCCTGATGTAGACTAATCGTTGTTCTCTCTCTCCCAGGTTGATGTACTGGTCAGAGGTTGGTAGCGATCCCCAGATAGAGCGGTCAGGGATGGATGGCTCTGAGAGGAAAGTGGTGTTGACTCGTGGTCTCAGCTGGCCAGTCAGTCTCTCTGTGGACACTCTCACTGACCGAATCTACTGGGCAGATGAAAAACTGCAGTGCATCGGCTCTGTATCCCTGGAAGGACACAATGTCAGGGTAACACTGCAGCTAACATGAATTATGGTTGTACTCTTTACAGTAAACATGGAATGTCTAGATATGAACTTTACTGTAAACGTGGAATCTGACTGGTTAAGACATTTATTTTTGCTCTTGTCTGTCTTCACAAAAGCTTCTGCAGCTGACTGAAATGCCCAGTCCATTCTCTGTAATGGTTTTCAATGACATGGTCTACTGGTCTGACACCAAGAGGAGAACTATTCAAGTATCCCACAAGAACACGGGCAAGAACCGCAAAGTTTTACTCAAAAGACCTGGACAGCCTTTTGGCATCAGGGTAAGGCTTTGGACGAGGGTTGGGGTTCTTCTCACGAGTCACAAACCCGGATCCGGGATCCCCCCATCAAAAAAGCTGCCTAGCCTAACGCGACAGGGATATCATATAATATAATTTTCATGAAATCACAAGTCCAAGACACCAAATGAAAGATACACATCTTGTGAATCCAGGCATCATTTCCGATTTTTAAAATGTTTTACAGCGAAAACACTATTTCTATTAGCTAACCACGATAGCAAAAGACTCAACCGCATATTTTCACCATTTTTTTTACCGCATAGGTAGCTATCACAAATTCGACCAAATAAAGACATAATTAGTCACTAACCAAGAAACAACTTCATCAGATGACAGTCTTATAACATGTTATACAATAAATCTGTTTTGTTTGAAAAATGTGCATATTTCAGGTATAAATCATAGTTTGACATTGCTGCTACAATCACAAATATCACCAAAGCAGCTAGAATAACTACAGAGAGCAACGTGAAATACCTAAATACTCATAAAACATTTATGAAAAATACATGGTGTACAGCAAATGAAAGACAAACATCTTGTGAATCCAGCCAATATTTCAGATTTTTTAAGTGTTTTACAGCAAACACAATATAGCATTATATTAGCTTACTACAATAGCCAACCACACAACAGCATTGATTCACCGCAAAGGTAGCGATAGCGAAAAAACCAGCAAAATATATAAATTTATTCACTAACCTTGACAAACTTCATCAGATGACAGTCCTATAACATCATATTACACAATACATATGTTTTGTTCGAAAATGTGCATATTTAGCGGTACAAATCGTGGTTTTACAATGTGAATACGTAGTCAAAATGCACAAAATTGTCCGGAGAAATCTTGGACAGTCACCTAATCTAATCAAATAACTCATCATAAACTTTACTAAAAAATACATGTTGTACAGCAAATGAAAGATACACTAGTTCTTAACTTCTACTTGGTCACAATCCCGGATCCGGGAGCACCCTCATCAGTAAAAAAGCTGACTAGCATAGCCTAGCATAGCGTCACAAGTAAATACTAGCATCTAAATATCATGAAATCACAAGTCCAAGACACCAGATGAAAGATACACATCTTGTGAATCCAGCCATCATTTCTGATTTTTTTAAATGTTTTACAGGGAAGACACTATGTATTTCTATTAGCTAACCACGATAGCAAAAGACAACTTTTTTTTACTGCATAGGTAGCTATCACAAATTCGACCAAATAAATATATAAATAGTCACTAACCAAGAAACAACTTCATCAGATGACAGTCTGATAACATATTTATTGTATAGCATATGTTTTGTTAGAAAAATGTGCATACTTCAGGTATAAATCATAGTTTTACATTGCAGCCACCATCACAACTCTCACCAAAGCAACTAGAATAACTACAGAGACCAACGTGAATTACCCAAATACTCATCATAAAACATTTATGAAAAATACACAGCGTACAGCAAATGAAAGACAAAGATCTTGTGAATCCAGCCAATATTTCAGATTTTTTAAGTGTTTTACAACGAAAACACAATATAGCATTATATTAGCTTACTACAATAGCCAACCACACAACAGCATTGATTCAAGCCAACAATAGCGATAACGAATAAACCAGCAAAAGATATTAATTTTCACTAACCTTCTCAAACTTCTTCAGATGACAGTCCTATAACATCATATTACACAATACATGGAGTTTGTTCGAAAATGTGCATATTTAGCGGCACAAATCGTGGTTATACAATGAGAATAGTAGCCAAGCTGCAAAGAAAATGTCGGGAGAAATCTTGGGAGAGGCACCTAATCTAATCAATAACTAATCATAAACTTGACTAAAAAATACAGGTTGGACAGCAAATGAAAGATACATTAGTTCTTAATGCAACCGCTGTGTTAGATTTTAAAAAATAACGTTACTACAACATACTACAACATACAACATAAATAGTTCTTACTTTTTGATGAGCTTCCATCAGAATCTTGGGCAAGTTGTCCTTTGTCCAGAATCATCGTTGCTCGGTTGTAGATTGCCGTCTTCAACTTAGGAATTAGCAGCAAACATTAGCTATGTGGCCCAGACGTGCCCAACTCACTAACGCAGCACAAAGAAATATCCGAAAATCGCAATATACTGATATAAACTGATATAACTCGGTTTAAAATAACTACATTATGATGTCTTTAACACCTATATCGAATAAAATCAGAGCCGGATATATCTAAGGCCTATAACGAGAGCTTTCCAAAATGCCATCCTGAGGTCTGTCTCGCGTCATGGCGAACGTTGAAAAGAGTGCACCCCACGTTCAAGACCATTTATATGGCCTCAGATCTGCCTAGCAACTCCATTCCAATTCTCACTGCTTGCTGACATCTAGGGGAAGGCGTATGCAGTGCATGTCGACCAATAGAACACATGCAAATTAATAAACCGACCCTGGAACAGACTGCCTGATTTCAGATTTCTCACTTCCTGACAGGAAGTTTGCTCCTACGAGCAAGAATTGAGTACGAGGCAGTTTAATTTGGGAACGAATTTTTACAAAGTGAAAACAGCACCCCCTATTGAGAAAAGGTTAACAACCGCTGTTAGATTTTTAAAAATAACTTTAGTACGACATACAGCTTACGTTATAGCGAGACAGCGCCCGCATTGAGGGCGGAAAAAATGACTAAACATTTTCAACAGAAATACGAAATGACATCATAAATGGTTCCTACTTTTGATGAGCTTCCATCAGAATGTTGTACAAGTTGTCCTTTGTCCAGAATAATTGTTGTTTGGTTGTAGAATGTCCTCTTCTCCTGTCGAATTAGCAACCAAAGCTAGCCATGTGGCGCAAACATGGCCAACTTCACATAACGCAAAGAAAAAATGCCGAAAATCGCAATAAACGTTCAATAAACTGATATAACTCGGTTTAAAATAACTACTTTATGATGTTTTTAACACATATATCAAATAAAATCAGAGCCGGAGATATCTAACGCCTATACCGAAAGCTTTTCAGAACGCAATCTGGGGTCCCTTCTCGCGCCTTCCAAGACAATGAATTCTGGTCACGTCATTCCAAAAGCTCTTGTTCGGCCTCAGATCAAGCTAGACACCCCATTCCACCTCTCACTGCCTGTTGACATCTAGTGGAAGGCGTATGCAGTGCATGTAGATCCATAGGTTTCAGGCAAATTAATAGGAAGGCCCTAAAACAGAGCCTCGATTTCAGATTTTTCACTTCCTAACAGGAAGTTTGCTGCAAAATGAGTTCTGTTTTACTCACAGATATAATTCAAACGGTTTTAGAAACTAGAGTGTTTTCTATCCAATAGTAATAATAATATGCATATTGTACGAGCAAGAATTGAGTACGAGGCAGTTTAATTTGGGCACGATTTTTTACAAAGGTAAAATAGCCGAAATAGCCCTATTGACAAAAGGTTTAAGGGCATGGGTTCAACCCTTATAATCAGTGGTAGTGGTCATGATGTTGACCTTGTCACTGCCCTTCTCTCCCTCTGTCTCAAAGTGTCTCGCGGTCTCTATCGCTCTCTCAATTCAATTTAAGGGCTTTATTGGCATGGGAAACATATGTAGATAATAAACGATACTAATTTACAGTGAACATTAATCACAAGCTCCAAGAAAAGTGACCTGTCAAGTGTCATATGTGAAAATAGTTTAAGTACAAAGGGGAAAACAGAAATATAAGTTGTATTTACAATGGTCTTTGTTCTTCACTGGTTGCCCTTGTGGCTTCTGTGATTGCACACCGGTATTTCACTATATATATGTAGTGAGGGATAGATGGGAGTTTATCAAAATTGGATTTGTTTTCGAATTCTTTGCGGATCTGTGTAGTCTGAGGGAAATATGTGACACTAACCTGGTCATACATTTGGCAGCAGGTTAGGAAGTGCAGCTCAGTTTACTCCTCATTTTGGGTTAGGGTGTGCACATAGCCTGTCTTCTCTTGAGCCAGGTCTGCCTTCGGCGGCCTTTCTCAATCGTAAAGCTATGCTCACTGAGTCTGTACAAGATTTCCTTAATATTGGGTCAGTCACAGTGGTCAGGTATTCTGACACACTCTGTTTTAAGGCCAAAAAGCATTCTAGTTTGCGTTTTTTTTTTTTTTCTTTCCAGTGTGTCAAGAATTATTTTTGTTGTCTAATTGTGTTGCTGTCCTAGGGTTCTGTGTGGTCTGTTTGAATTGAGCCCCAGGACCAGCTTGCTTAGGCAACTCTAATCCAGGTTTATATCTCTGTAGGTGAGGACTTTGTGGAAGGTTTGGGAATTGCTTCCTTTTTTGGTGGTTGTAGAATTTAAAGGTTATTTTCTGGATTTTGATCATTGGTGGTATCGGCCTAATTCTGCTCTGCATGCATTATTTGGTGTTTTCCAAATAATAGAGGATATTTTTGCAGAATTCTGCATGCAGTTTCTCAATTTGGTGATTGGTCAATTTTTTTTATTTCTTGGTTGGTGAGTGGACCCCTAGTTCTCAACTATAAAGGGCAATGGGTTCTACAACTGATTAAAGTATTTTTTGCTAGATCCTAATTTGTTGAATTTAATTTTCTTTTGATGGCAAAGGCCCTTCTTGCCTTGTGTCTTAGATCGTTCACAGCTACCTATAACGCTGATGTTTAGGCCGAGGTATGTTGTGTGTTTTAGGGCAACAGTGTTTTGATATCATTTGTACTCGTGGTCTGGGAACTGGACCTTCCTTGGAACACCATTATTTTTGTCTTACTGAGATTTACTGTTAGGGCCCAGGTCTGACAATCTGTGCAGAAGATCTAGGTGCTGCTGTAGGCCCTCCTTGGTTGGGGACAGAAGCATCAGATCATCAGCAAACAGTAGACATTTGACTTCAGATTCTAGTAGGGTGAGGCTGAGTGTTGCAGACTGTTCTAGTGCCATCACCAATTTATTGACATTAGGGTAGACGTTATATGGGGTAGACGTTATATGGGGTAGACGTTATATGGGGTAGACGTTATATGGGGTAGACGTTATATGGGGTAGACGTTATATGGGGTAGACGTTATATGGGGTGCTGTGAAAATATTTGCCCCTTCCTGATTTCTTATTTTTTTGCACATTTGTGTCACTTAAATGTTTCAGATCATCAAACAAATTTAAATATTACGCAAAGATAACCCAAGTAAACACACAATGCAGTTAAGTGATAGGTTCAGAGTTTTTTTCCTTTAATAAATAAAACTATGTGAAAAAGTAATTGCCCCCTAAACCTAATAACTGGTTGTGCCAACCTCAGCAGCAACAACTGCAATCAAGCGCCTGTGATAACTGGCCATGAGTCTTTCACATCGCTGTGGAGGAATTTTGGCCCACTCTTCTTTGCAGAATTGTTTTAATTCAGCCACATTGGAGGGTTTTAGAGCATGAACTGCCTTTAAGGTCACGCCACAGCATCTCAAGCGGATTCAAGTCCGGACTTTGACTACGACACTCAAAAAATGTAATTTCGTTTTTTTTAAGCCATTCAGAGGTGGATTTGCTGGTGTGTTTTGGATCATTGTCCTGCTGCAGAACCCAAGTGTGCTTGAGCTTGAGGTCCCGAACTGATGGCCGGACATTCTCCCAAAGGATTTTTTGGTAGAAAGCAGAATTCATGGTTCCATCAATCACAGCAAGTCGTCCAGGTCCTGAAGCGGCAAAGCAGCCCCAGACCATCACACTACCACCACCATATTTGACTGTTGGTATTATGTTCGTTTTCTGAAATGCTGTGTTACTTCTACGCCAGATGTAAAAGGACGCACACCTTCCAAAAAGTTAAACTTTTGTCCCGTCAGCTCACAGAATATTTTCCCAAAAGTCTTGGGGATCATCAAGATGTTTTTAGCCAAAAGTGAGACTAGCCTTTGTTCTTTTTGGAACTTTTCTCCTTGGAACTCTGCCAAGGATTTCATTTTTGCCAAGTCTCTTTCTTATGGTCATGAACATTGACCTTAACTGAGGCAAGTGAGGCCTGCATTTCTTTAGACCACTCCAGGGAAGGTTCACCACTGATCAAAATTTTCTGCATTTGTGGATAATGTCTCTCTGGTTTGTTGGAGTCCCAAAGCTTTTGAAATGGCTTTGTAAACCCTTTCCAGACTGATAAATGTCAATTACTTTGTTAATCATCTGTTCCTGAATTTCTTTGGATCGCGGCATGATGTCTTACTTTTTGAGGTATTTTGTCCTACTTCACTTTGTCAGACAGGTTCTATTTAAGTGATTTATTGATTCAACAGGTCTTGCAGTAATCAGGCCTGGGTGTGGCTAGTGGAATTGAACTCAGCTTTCCAAAAAATTTGAAATTTTCACAAGGCCATGAAGGTTCAGATAGCTTTTTTTAATAAATACAAAATGCAGTTTTTAAAGTGATACTTTTTGTTTACTTGGGTTATCTTTGTGTAATATTTAAATTTGTTTGATATGAAATGTTTAAGTATGACAAATGTGAAAAATATAATCAGGAACGGGGCAAATACTTTTTCCCAGCACTGTGTGTATATACTGTATGCGCAGTGTAAGTTTACATACACCTTAGCCAAATACATTTAAACTCAGTTTTTCACTATTCCAGACATTTAATCCTAGTAAAAATTCCCTGTTTTAGGTCAGTTTATTAAGCCCACTTTATCACCACTTTATTAAAGAATGTGAAATGTCAGAATAATAGAGAATTATTTATTTCAGCTTTTATTTCTTAAATCACATTCCCGGTGGGTCAGAAGTTTACACACTCAATTAGTATTATAGCATTGCCTTGAAATTGTTTAACTTCAGTCAAATGTTTTGGGTAGCCTTCCACAAGCTTCTCACAATAAGTTGGGTGAATTTTGGCCCATTGCTCCTGAGAGCTGGTGTAACTGAGTCAGGTTTGTAGGCCTCCTTGCTCCACACGCTTTTTCAGTTCTGCCCACAAATGTTCTATAGGATTGAGGTCAGGGCTTTTTGATGGCCACTCCAACACCTTGACTTTGTTGTCCTTAAGCCATGTCCTTGCCATGTCTAAATCCTGGTTTAGGAAGGCCACCAAAAATTCTGAGATTTCCATCCCAACTACATTTTCCTTCAAGATAGAACTGCCAAAGGGGAGGAGTTGCAGTCTACTGCAGAGATGGCTTGCAGTTCTGTCATACTTTCCAGGTCTATGCCCAAACAGTTTGAGATTCTAATTTTAAAAATGAATCTCTCCAGAAATAAGTTTCACTGTTGCCACCTGTTAGACACCCCTCAGCTCCCAGCTGTGCCCTGGACACCATATGTGAATTGAATGCCCCTCATCTATCTTCAGAGTTCGTTCTGTTAGATGACCTAAACTGGGATATGCTTAACACACCGGCAGTCCTACAATCTAAACTAGATGCCCTCAATAACACACAACTTATCAAGGAACCTACCAGGTACAACCCTAAATCGGTAAACATGGGCACCCTCATAGATATTATCCTGACCAACATGCCCTCCAAATACACCTCTGCTGTTTTCAATCAGGATCTCAGCGATCACTGCCTCACTGTCTGCATCCGCTATGGGTCCGCGGTCAAATGACCACCCCTCATCACTGTCAAACGCTCCCTAAAACACTTCTGCGAGCAGGCTTTTCTAATCGACCTGGCCTGGGTATCCTGGAAGGATATTGACCTCATCCCGTCAGTCGAGGATGCCTGGTCGTAAGCATGCCCCTTTCAAAAAATGTACAACTGAGAACAGTTATAGCCCTTGGATCACTCCATACCTGACTGCCCTCGACCAGCACAAAAACATCCTGTGGCAGACTGCAATAGCATTGAATAGTCCCTGCGATGTGCAACTGTTCAGGGAAGTCAGGAACCAATACACGCAGTCAGGAAAGCAAAGGCTAACTTTTTCAAGCAGAAATTTGCATCCTGTAGCTCTAACTCCAAAAGGTTTTGGGACACAAGTCCATGGAAAACGAGCGCCGCCTCCCAGCTGCCCACTGCACTGAGGCTAGGTAACACTGTCATCACCGATAAATCCACAATAACCGAGAATTTCAATAAGCATTTCTCTATGGCTGGCCATGCTTTCCTCCCGGCTACCCCAACCCCGGCCAACAGCTCCGCACCCCCCGCAGCTACTTGCCCAAGCCTCCCCAGCTTCTCCTTTACCCAAATAGCAGATGTTCTGAAAGAGCTGCTGGACCTGTACAAATCAGCTGGGCTAGACAATCTGGACCCTCTCTTTCTAAAATAATCAGCCAAAATTGTTGCAACCCCTATTACTAGCCTGTTCAATCTCTTTTGTATCGTCCTAGATACCCGCAGATTGGAAAACTGCTGCGGTCATCCCCCTCTTCAAAGGGGGAGACACTCTAGACCCAAACTGTTATAGACCTATATCAATCCTGCCCTGCATTTCTAAAATCGTCAAGTCATTATAACAAACATCACCGACCATTTCGAATCCCACCGTACATTCTCCGCTATGCAACCTTGTTTCCGAGCTGGTCATGGGTGCACCTTAGCCACGCTCAAGGTCCTAAACGATGTCATAACCGCCATCGATAAAAGTGAGTACTGTGCAGCCGTCTTCATTGACCTGGCCAAGGCTTTCGACTCTGTCAATCACCGTATTCTTATCGGCAGACTCAACAGTCTTGGTTTCTCAAATGACTGCCTCGCCTGGTTCACCAACTACTTCTCAGATAGTTCAGTGTGTCAAATCAGAGGGCCTGTTGTCTGGACCTCTTCTATGGGGTGCCACGGTTCAATTCTCGGGCCGACTTTTTTCTCTAAATATCAATGTCGCTCTTGCTGCTGGTGATTCTCTAATCCAACTCTAAGCAGACGACACCATTCTGTATACATCTGGCCCTTTCGACACTGTGCTAACAAACCTCCAAACGAGAGTCAATGCCATACAACAGTCCTTCCGAGGCCTCCAACTGCTTGTAAATGCAAGTAAAACTAAGTGCATGCTCTTCAACTGATTGCTGCCCGCACCCTCCCGCCCGACTAGCATCACTACTCTGGACGGTTCTGACTTAGAATATGTGGACAACAAAAACCTAGGTGTCTGGCTAGATTGTAAACTCTCCTTCCAGACTCACATTAAGCATCTCCAATCCCAAATTAAATCTAGAATCAGCTTTCTATTTCACAACAAAGCCTTCACTCGTGCTGCCAAACATACCTCGTAAAACGGATTATCCTACTGATCCTTGACTTCGATGTCATTTACAAAAGAGCCTCCAACACTACTCAGCAAATTGGATGTAGTCTCTGTGTCATCCGTTTTGTTACTAAAGCCCCATATACTACCCACCACTGCGACCTGTACACTCTCGTTGGCTGGCCCTCACTACATATTCGTCGCCAAACCCACTGGTTCCAGGTCATCTATAAGCCTTTGTTAGGTAAAGCCCCGCCTTATCTCAGCTCACTGGTCACCATAGCAACACCCACCCGTAGCACATGCTCCAGCATGTACATTTCACTGGTCACCCCCAAAGCCAACACTTTTGTTTTCCTTCCAGTGCTCTGCTGCCAATGACGAATGAATTGCAAAAATCACTGAAGCTGGAGTCATATCTCCCTTTATAACTTTAAGCATCAGCTGTCTGATCAGTTTACCGATCACTGTACCTGTCATAGCCCATCTGTAAATAGCACACCCAACTACCTCATCCCCATATTATTACTTACCCTCTTGTGCGTTTGCACCCCAGTATCTCTACTTGCACATCATCTGCACATCCATCACTCCAGTGTTAATGCTAAATAGTTTATATTTCGCCTCGATGGCCTATTTATTGCCTACCTCCCTACTCTTCTAAATTTGCACACACTGAACATTTCTCTTGTGTTATTTACTGTATGTTTGTAACTGTTTTTTGTCGCACTGCTTTGCTTTATCTTGGCCAGGTCGCAGTTGTAAATGAGAACTTGTTCTCAACTGGCCTACCTGGTAAAATAAAGGTGCTCAAAAAATAATGAAGTTGCTTATGTTCCCGTGTTTATAATGGTCAGTAAAAAGTGTCTCTCTCTCTCATGCTGTCTCTGTGTAGATGATGCACCCCCTCCGGCAGACCAATGTGTCTAGCCCCTGTGAGAAGCTCCAGTGTTCCCACATCTGTCTCTTGGCTCCAGGGCTGTCTACAGGCCCCAGGGCTGGGTTTACGGGACCCAAAGCTGTGTGTAGATGTGCAGCAGGGCTACTCCTGGCTGGGGACGGCCTCACCTGCTCCACCCTTGTAGACACCACCTTCCTCTTGCTCCTCTCTCCTACTGCAGTTACACAGGTATGTGACTCTCCAACTGCAGTCAGTTATGTAGGACAGTATAGTGAACCTATATATGACTGTTGGTCAGACAGCCTCCACCTATAGATTACTCTAGATTATTGTTTCTACTCTTGTCTTTCTGTTCAGATATACCTTAGCACCATCCATAATGGTGTGGGGTTGAAGCGGTTGCCTGAGCACCATATATGGTCTCTGCCGGGGATGCACCAGGCCTCAGGGCTGGATTTTGCTGTACGGGAGAGGAAATTATACCTGGCTGATGCTGCCCAGGGCTCAGTGGATCTTCTGAAGCTGAGTAGCTCAGGCCTGACACCAGGCAGTAGAGTCCTGAATCTCCAGGGCGATACAGTGATGGCTCTGGCTGTGGACTGGGTCACACTCAACCTGTACTGGAGCAGCAGGAAGCAGCCTGACCTACATGTCACCACCACCAAGGGGCAGTACACTGCACCTCTACTCCAACTAGGCCTTCAGGGAACCACCTCCATCGCCCTGCACCCCCCCTCAGGACGCCTGTGCTTCACAGCCTTGGGCCAGGTGAATGTGAGGAGCCTGCCACAGGTGTACTGTGCCTTCATGGATGGACGTAGTCAGAAGCTGCTCTGGAGGAAAGCTGTGATGCCAACCTCCCTTCTGTTCTCCAACAAGGGCACTCAGCTGTATTGGGCTGACATAGGTGAGACTAACCTGTACTAGGCTGATTTGGGTGAGATTATAATCTGTACTGGGCCGACATGGGTGAGATTGTAACCTGTAATGGGCTGACCTAGGTGAGGTATTATAAACTGTACTGACTGGGCCGACCTAGATTATTGTGGCACTTTACAAGCAATGTGGAATACCTCATTGGGATGAATTGATTTCCCCAGGCCTGCTGTCCTCAGTGAAAACATGTCCCTTGTTGCAGGTGCTGGAGTGATCGACTCCATTCTTCTGGATGGTTCTGGATATAAACAGTTTAAAGCAGATCCCGGCCTCATGTCCTTCACACTGGCTGAGAACGTCCTCCTGTGGAGCAGCCTGGACAAAGGTATGGTACACCTCACACCACTAATCCACACCGGACACCCCCCTAGATCAAACACAGCTCTACACCTCACTAATCCACACCGGACACCCCCCTAGATCAAACACAGCTCTACACCTCACTAATCCACACCGGACACCCCCCTAGATCAAACACAGCTCTACACCTCACTAATCTACACCGGACACCCCCCTAGATCAAACACAGCTCTACACCTCACTAATCCACACCGGACACAGCTCTACACCTCACTAATCCACACCGTACACCCCTAAACCCTAGATCAAACACAGCTCTATCGCTGCACCGGGAAAAAACACCTCACTTATTCTTTGGAAGAGGGGGATAGAGTGCGGTCTGAAACCATTAGTTGCGGCTGGTTGGACAGCCTCTGCCGCTCTGTCAACGCGGTGCTGATGAAGCACTCTTTCATGCAGTGTGCCAGAGCACTTCCACTGTCGGGAGGAATGGTCATTTATATTAATATATGTTAATTGATGCAAATAAAGGTTGCTTCTCTACCACCCACCACGGAGGCGCAATCATGGTCTCGTATTCGCAGATGTAGGAAAGATCGCTGTTATGCTTGAATTCCACCCAAAACCAACGAGGAAGTCTGAGCGGTTGTATGAATCCAATCGGTACATCAAGCAAAGCTCTTAATTTCAATTCGACTCGCCATAAGTGTGAAGTCTGAACTGTGCGTAACCTACCTGGCACCACTAATTCTAAACTTGACAATGGTACAATCCAACACCCATAACCTTGACAACAGTACAGTCCCACCCCTCATCCTGACCACAGTACAGCCTCTCACACCGCACCCTACATTCCACACCTCACACCCTTAACCCTAACCCCTGAACAGTACAGCCCCACCCCTAGCCCAAACAGCTGAAAGACACCCTTCATTTGGAATTCTGTAAAGTGAGTTTGGAAGAGGCGAAAACAATGTCTATCAACAATGACAAGCCACTGTGGTCTGACAACTTGGAAATTGATGATATTGCCACTCATATTTGCCACATCTTCAATTTAAGCCTACTAGAGAGTGTGTGCCCTCAGGCCTGGAGGGAAGCTAAAGTCATTCCGCTACCTAAGAATAGTAAAAGCCCCCTTTACTGGCTCAAATAGCCGACCAATCAGCCTGTACCCAACCCTTAGTAAACTTTTGGGATATAATGCTATTTTACAGTAAACAAATTGACAACAGAATTTCAGCACGCTTATAGGGAAGGACGTTCAACCAGCACAGCACTACTGTGACTGATTGGCTGATAGAAAATGATGATTAAAAGATTGGGGGGGGCTGTTAGACTTCAGTGCGGCTTTTGACATCTATCGATCATAGTCTGTTGCTGGAAAAATGTACAGTGACAAGGAACAGTGTGAACCCTTTGAAATTCCCAATATGTCTGCATAAATTGATATGATACTCATTTAAATCACAACAATAGACAAATATAGTGCTTAAACTAACACACATTATTGTATTTTTCTTGTCTATATTGGAATACATAATTTAAACATTCAGTGTAGGTTGGAAAAGTATGTCAGCTAACCTGGAGTCATATCAATGAGACAAGATTGCAGATGTTGGTTAGAGCTTCCTTGCCCTATAAAAAACGATCACAAAATTTGAGTTTGCTATTCACAGGAAGCATTACCTGATGTGAACCATGCCTCGAACAAAAGAGATCTCAGAAGACCTAAGATTAAGAATTGTAGACTTGCATAAAGCTGGAAAGGGTTACAAAAGTATCTCTAAAAGCCTTGATGTTCATCAGTCCACGGTAAGACAAATTGTCTATAAATGGAGAAAGTTCATCTCTGTGCTACTCTCCCTAGGAGTGGCCGTCATGCAAGGACGACTGCAAGAGCACAGCGCAGAATGCTCAATGAGGTTAAGAAGAATCCTATAGCGTCAGCTAAAGACTTACAGAAATCTCTGGAACATGCTAAAATCTGACGAGTCTACGATACGTAAAACACTAAACAAGAATGGTGTTCATGGGAGGACACCACAGAAGACAGCTGTCCAAAAAAACATTGCTGCACGTCTGAAGTTTGCAAAAGAGCACCTGGATGTTCCACAGCGCTACTGGCAAAATATTGTGGACAGATGAAACTACATTTGAGTTGTTTGGAAGGAACACAACACTATGTGTGGAGAAAAAAGGCACAGCACACCAACATCAAAACCTCATCCCAACTGTACATTTTGGTGGAGGGAGCATCATGGTTTGGGGCTGCTTTGCTGCCTCAGGGCCTGGACAACTTGCTATCATCGACGGAAAAATGAATTTCCAAGTGTATCAAGACTTTTTGCAGGAGAAAGTAAGGCTATCTGTCCGCCAATTGAAGCGTAACAAGTTGGGTGATGCAACAGGACAACAAACCAAAAAACATTAGTAAATCAAAGGAATGGCTTCAACAGAAAAAAATACACCTGGAGTGGCCCAGTCAGTCCTGACCTCAACCCGATTTGAGATGCTGTGGCATGACCTCAAGAGAGCAGTTCACTCCAGACATCCCAAGAATATTGCTGAACTGAAACAGTTTTGTAAAGAGGAATGGTCCAAAATACCTCCTGACCGTTGTGCAGGTCTGATCTGCAACTACAGAAAACGTTTGAGGTTATTGCTGCCAAAGGAGGGTCAACCAGTTATTACATCCAAGGGGTCACATTCTTTTTCCACGCTGCAATGTGAATTTTTTCATTGTTCAATAAAAACAAATGTTTTAGCATATTGTGTTGACCTAGATGAAGTTCAGATCAAATTTTATGACCAATTTATGCAGAAATCCAGGTATTTCCAAATAGTTTACATTTTCTTGTCACTGTTATGCCCTGCTATATTGTGGATAAAGAGTTACCTTTCTAACCGAACAGAGGGTGTTCTTTAATGGAAGCCTCCAAGATAATCCAGGTAGAATCAGGAATTCCCCAGGGCAGCGGTCTAGGCAGCTTACTTTTTCAATCTATACTAACGAAATGCCACTGGCTTTGAGTAAAGAAATCTGTCCATAATAAAGTGTTGCTCTGCTGCCTTAACAGCACTGTCAACAAGGCAGGTCCTACAGGCCCGTGTTTTGTCGCACCTGGAATACTGTTCAGTCGTGTGGTCAGGTGCCACAAATGGGGCCGTAGGAAAATTACAATTGGCTCAGAACAGTATGGCTGGCCCTTGGATGTACACAGAGCTAACATTAATAATCTGCATGTAAATCTAACCTGGCTCAGTGGAGGAGAGATTGACTTCATCACTAATTGTTTCTGTGAGCGGTGTTGATATACTGAATGCACCGAGCTGTCTGTCTAAACTACTGGCACACAGCTCAAACACCCATGCGTACCTCACAAGACATGCCACCAGAGGTCTCTTCACAATCCCCAAGTCCAGAACAGACTGTGGGAGGAGCACAGTACTACATAGAGCCAAGACTACATGGAACTCTATTCCACATCAGGTAACTGATGAAAGCAGTAGAATCAGACAAAAAAATGACGGATAATTATACACCTTATGGAACAGCGGTGACTGAAGCAATGTCATTAGTAAAATAGAAAAAAGTAAAGGGCCTAGACAGCTACACTGGGGAATGCCTGATTCTACCTGGATTATATTAGAGGCTTCCATTAAAGAACACCCTCTGGCTCTCTGTTGTAGATGTGACTAGACTCTGGTTCAGTGATGGATTTCAGCCCAAGCAGCTGTGGTTTGAGGTCAATACCAATGTAGTGGCACTGAGGGTTTACAGCAAGACCAGTCAGAAAGGTGAGTGTCCACCACGGCTCAGTGAATGTAACTGTGCAGTTAGGTGACGGTATAACGGTGTCACTGTGCGGTTAGGTGACGGTATAACGGTGTCACTGTGCGGTTAGGTGACGGTATAGCGGTGTCACTGTGCGGTTAGGTGACGGTATAACGGTGTCACTGTGCGGTTAGGTGTCACCGCAGAGACACTGAACCAGCACACTTCCTTTGCGTGTAGTGTTTTCGGAGGTAAGTAGTGTCACATCTAGCTCTGCCAATGGTCTAATCAACTCTACTCTGTCCTCTCTGTCCCAGGAACTAACAGCTGCTCAGCGCGGAACGGAGGCTGCAGTCAGCTGTGCCTGGCCTACCCAGGGGGGCGTAGCTGCCGATGTGGACGTGGTTACCAGCCTATCGACACCAAAACGTGTAGCCCCTTCCCTTCCCTCCAGTGTCCAGAGGGCAGCAGGGCCTGTAGTGACGGCAGCAGGTGCCTCCCCCTCTCAAAGTTCTGTAACCACCAAACAGACTGCCTCGACCATTCAGACGAGATCAAATGTGAGTAACCCCGTCTGCCCTGCCTCACCGATAGAATTACAGTGAATAGACTATACCCATGACTCACCCATAGAATTACAGTGAATAGACTATACCCCTGACTCACCCATAGAAATACAGTGAACAGATTATACCCCTGCCTCACATAGAAATACAGTGAATAGACTGGACAGGTTGGCTGACAACGTTCCAAAAATTATGCTGGAATCGATGTGGCCAGAAGGTGTGCGGTATGGGTTCATATAGCTAGTAACAATGACAAAAAGCTGCTCATTGCATTTTATTTTCTGCTGTTTTTTGGTCCTTTCTATGCTAACATGGAGAAAAAAATTATAGATAGCTAACCAACAATTGTAACAATGTATTTAAGAGATCTCATTATGCCTTCATAACAATGGAGCAGTTCTATTAATCACCCATATCGTCTGAGCTCCGTTGTTCCGTATCAACAGGTTAACAGTGTGTGAGCTCCGTTGTGTTCCGTATCAGCAGGTTAACAGTGTGTGAGCTCCGTTGTTCCGTATCAACAGGTTAACAGTGTGTGAGCTCCGTTCTGTATCAGCAGGTTAACAGTGTGTGAGCTCCGTTGTTCCGTATCAACAGGTTAACAGTGTGTGAGCTCCGTTGTGTTCCGTATCAGTACGTTAACAGTGTGTGAGCTCCGTTGTGTTCCGTATCAGCAGGTTAACAGTGTGTGAGCTCCGTTGTTCCGTATCAACAGGTTAACAGTGTGTGAGCTCCGTTGTGTTCCGTATCAGCAGGTTAACAGTGTGTGAGCTCCGTTGTTCCGTATCAACAGGTTAACAGTGTGTGAGCTCCGTTGTGTTCCGTATCAGCAGGTTAACAGTGTGTGAGCTCCGTTGTGTTCCGTATCAGCAGGTTAACAGTGTGAGCTCCGTTGTTCCGTATTAGCAGGTTAACAGTGTGAGCTCCGTTGTTCCGTATCAGCAGGTTAACAGTGTGAGCTCTGTTGTGTTCCGTATCAGCAGGTTAACAGTGTGTGAGCTCCGTTGTGTTCCGTATCAACAGGTTAACAGTGTGTGAGCTCCGTTGTGTTCTGTATCAACAGGTTAACAGTGTGTGAGCGCCGTTGTTCCGTATCAGTAGGTTAACAGTGTGTGAGCTCCGTTGTGTTCCGTATCAGCAGGTTAACAGTGTGTGAGCTCCGTTGTTCCGTATCAGCAGGTTAACAGTGTGTGAGCTCCGTTGTGTTCCGTATCAGCAGGTTAACAGCGTGTGAGCTCCGTTCCGTATCAGCAGGTTAACAGTGTGTGAGCTCCGTTGTTCCGTATCAACAGGTTAACAGTGTGTGAGCTCCGTTGTGTTCCGTATCAGTAGGTTAACAGTGTGTGAGCTCCGTTGTGTTCCGTATCAGCAGGTTAACAGTGTGTGAGCTCCGTTGTGTTCCGTATCAGCAGGTTAACAGTGTGTGAGCTCCGTTGTTCCGTATCAACAGGTTAACAGTGTGTGAGCTCCGTTGTTCCGTATCAACAGGTTAACAGTGTGTGAGCTCCGTTCTGTATCAGCAGGTTAACAGTGTGTGAGCTCCGTTGTGTTCCGTATCAGCAGGTTAACAGTGTGTGAGCTCCGTTGTGTTCCGTATCAGTAGGTTAACAGTGTGTGAGCTCCGTTCTGTATCAGCAGGTTAACAGCGTGTGAGCTCCGTTCTGTATCAGCAGGTTAACAGCGTGTGAGCTCCGTTCTGTATCAACAGGTTAACAGTGTGTGAGCTCCGTTGTGTTCCGTATCAGCAGGTTAACGGTGTGTGAGCTCCGTTGTGTTCCGTATCAACAGGTTAACAGTGTGTGAGCTCCGTTGTGTTCCGTATCAGCAGGTTAACAGTGTGTGAGCTCCGTTGTGTTCCGTATCAGCAGGTTAACAGTGTGTGAGCGCCGTTGTTCCGTATCAGTAGGTTAACAGTGTGTGAGCTCCGTTGTGTTCCGTATCAGCAGGTTAACAGTGTGTGAGCTCCGTTGTGTTCCGTATCAGCAGGTTAACAGTGTGTGAGCGCCGTTGTTCTGTATCAGCAGGTTAACAGCGTGTGAGCTCCGTTCTGTATCAGCAGGTTAACAGTGTGTGAGCTCCGTTGTGTTCCGTATCAGTAGGTTAACAGTGTGTGAGCTCCGCTGTGTTCCGTATCAGCAGGTTTACAGTGTGTGAGCTCCGTTGTTCCGTATCAGCAGGTTAACAGTGTGTGAGCTCCGTTCTGTTCCGTATCAGCAGGTTAAGTGTGAGCTCCGTTCTGTTCCGTATCAGCAGGTTAACAGCGTGTGAGCTCCGTTCCGTATCAGCAGGTTAACAGTGTGAGCTCCGTTCTGTTCCGTATCAGCAGGTTAACAGTGTGTGAGCTCCGTTGTTCCGTATCAGCAGGTTAACAGTGTGTGAGCTCCGTTGTGTTCCGTATCAGCAGGTTAACAGTGTGTGAGCTCCGTTGTGTTCCGTATCAGCAGGTTAAGTGTGTGAGCTCCGTTGTGTTCCGTATCAGCAGGTTAACAGTGTGTGAGCTCCGTTGTGTTCCGTATCAGCAGGTTAACAGTGTGTGAGCTCCGTTCTGTATCAACAGGTTAACAGTGTGTGAGCTCCGTTGTTCCGTATCAACAGGTTAACAGTGTGTGAGCTCCGTTGTGTTCCGTATCA
The DNA here is from genome assembly GCF_016432855.1 of Salvelinus namaycush. Taxonomy (NCBI): domain Eukaryota; kingdom Metazoa; phylum Chordata; class Actinopteri; order Salmoniformes; family Salmonidae; genus Salvelinus; species Salvelinus namaycush. The sequence goes on from NW_024058031.1 coordinate 289,204, forward strand.
GTAGGTTAACAGTGTGTGAGCTCCGTTGTGTTCCGTATCAGCAGGTTAACAGTGTGTGAGCTCCGTTGTTCCGTATCAACAGGTTAACAGTGTGTGAGCTCCGTTGTGTTCCGTATCAGCAGGTTAACAGTGTGTGAGCTCCGTTGTGTTCCGTATCAGCAGGTTAACAGTGTGTGAGCTCCGTTGTGTTCCGTATCAGCAGGTTAACAGTGTGAGCTCCGTTGTTCCGTATTAGCAGGTTAACAGTGTGAGCTCCGTTGTTCCGTATCAGCAGGTTAACAGTGTGTGAGCTCCGTTGTTCCGTATCAGCAGGTTAACAGTGTGAGCTCCGTTGTGTTCCGTATCAGCAGGTTAACAGTGTGTGAGCTCCGTTGTTCCGTATCAGCAGGTTAACAGTGTGAGCTCCGTTGTGTTCCGTATCAGCAGGTTAACAGTGTGTGAGCTCCGTTGTTCCGTATCAGCAGGTTAACAGTGTGTGAGCTCCGTTGTGTTCCGTATCAGCAGGTTAACAGCGTGTGAGCTCCGTTCCGTATCAGCAGGTTAACAGTGTGTGAGCTCCGTTCTGTATCAACAGGTTAACAGTGTGTGAGCTCCGTTGTGTTCCGTATCAGCAGGTTAACAGTGTGAGCTCCGTTGTTCCGTATTAGCAGGTTAACAGTGTGAGCTCCGTTGTTCCGTATCAGCAGGTTAACAGTGTGAGCTCCGTTGTTCCCTATCAGCAGGTTAACAGTGTGTGAGCTCCGTTGTGTTCCGTATCAGTAGGTTAACAGTGTGTGAGCTCCGTTGTGTTCCGTATCAGCAGGTTAACAGTGTGTGAGCTCCGTTGTGTTCCGTATCAGCAGGTTAACAGTGTGTGAGCTCCGTTGTGTTCCGTATCAGCAGGTTAACAGTGTGAGCTCCGTTGTTCCGTATCAGCAGGTTAACAGTGTGTGAGCTCCGTTGTTCCGTATCAACAGGTTAACAGTGTGTGAGCTCCGTTGTTCCGTATCAACAGGTTAACAGTGTGTGAGCTCCGTTCTGTTCCGTATCAGCAGGTTAACAGTGTGAGCTCCGTTCTGTATCAGCAGGTTAACAGCGTGTGAGCTCCGTTCTGTATCAGCAGGTTAACAGTGTGTGAGCTCCGTTCTGTATCAGCAGGTTAACAGCGTGTGAGCTCCGTTCTGTATCAACAGGTTAACAGTGTGTGAGCTCCGTTGTGTTCCGTATCAGCAGGTTAACAGTGTGTGAGCTCCGTTGTGTTCCGTATCAACAGGTTAACAGTGTGTGAGCTCCGTTGTGTTCCGTATCAGCAGGTTAACAGTGTGTGAGCTCCGTTGTGTTCCGTATCAGCAGGTTAACAGTGTGTGAGCGCCGTTGTTCCGTATCAGTAGGTTAACAGTGTGTGAGCTCCGCTGTGTTCCGTATCAGCAGGTTTACAGTGTGTGAGCTCCGTTGTTCCGTATCAACAGGTTAACAGTGTGTGAGCTCCGTTGTTCCGTATCAACAGGTTAACAGTGTGTGAGCTCCGTTCTGTTCCGTATCAGCAGGTTAACAGTGTGAGCTCCGTTCTGTTCCGTATCAGCAGGTTAACAGCGTGTGAGCTCCGTTCCGTATCAGCAGGTTAACAGTGTGAGCTCCGTTCTGTTCCGTATCAGCAGGTTAACAGTGTGTGAGCTCCGTTGTTCCGTATCAGCAGGTTAACAGTGTGTGAGCTCCGTTGTGTTCCGTATCAGCAGGTTAACAGTGTGTGAGCTCCGTTGTGTTCCGTATCAGCAGGTTAACAGTGTGTGAGCTCCGTTGTGTTCCGTATCAGCAGGTTAACAGTGTGTGAGCGCCGTTGTTCCGTATCAGTAGGTTAACAGTGTGTGAGCGCCGTTGTTCCGTATCAGTAGGTTAACAGTGTGTGAGCTCCGTTGTGTTCCGTATCAGTAGGTTAACAGTGTGTGAGCTCCGCTGTTCCGTATCAGCAGGTTAACAGTGTGTGAGCTCCGTTGTTCCGTATCAACAGGTTAACAGTGTGTGAGCTCCGTTGTTCCGTATCAACAGGTTAACAGTGTGTGAGCTCCGTTGTTCCGTATCAACAGGTTAACAGTGTGTGAGCTCCGTTGTTCCGTATCAACAGGTTAACAGTGTGTGAGCTCCGTTGTTCCGTATCAACAGGTTAACAGTGTGTGAGCTCCGTTCTGTTCCGTATCAGCAGGTTAACAGTGTGAGCTCCGTTGTGTTCCGTATCAGCAGGTTAACAGTGTGTGAGCTCCGTTCTGTATCAACAGGTTAACCGTGCGCGAGCTCCGTTGTGTTCCGTATCAGTAGGTTAACAGTGTGTGAGCTCCGTTGTGTTCCGTATCAACAGGTTAACAGTGTGTGAGCTCCGTTGTTCCGTATCAGCAGGTTAACAGTGTGTGAGCTCCGTTGTTCCGTATCAACAGGTTAACAGTGTGTGAGCTCCGTTGTGTTCCGTATCAGCAGGTTAACAGTGTGTGAGCTCCGTTCTGTATCAACAGGTTAACAGTGTGTGAGCTCCGTTGTTCCGTATCAGCAGGTTAACAGTGTGTGAGCTCCGTTGTTCCGTATCAACAGGTTAACAGTGTGTGAGCTCCGTTGTGTTCCGTATCAACAGGTTAACAGTGTGTGAGCTCCGTTGTGTTCCGTATCAACAGGTTAACAGTGTGTGAGCTCCGTTGTGTTCCGTATCAACAGGTTAACAGTGTGTGAGCTCCGTTGTGTTCCGTATCAACAGGTTAACAGTGTGTGAGCTCCGTTGTTCCGTATCAACAGGTTAACAGTGTGTGAGCTCCGTTGTGTTCCGTATCAGCAGGTTAACAGTGTGTGAGCTCCGTTGTGTTCTGTATCAGCAGGTTAACAGTGTGTGAGCTCCGTTGTGTTCTGTATCAACAGGTTAACAGTGTGTGAGCTCCGTTGTTCCGTATCAACAGGTTAACAGTGTGTGAGCTCCGTTGTGTTCCGTATCAACAGGTTAACAGTGTGTGAGCTCCGTTCCGTATCAGCAGGTTAACAGTGTGTGAGCTCCGTTGTTCCGTATCAACAGGTTAACAGTGTGTGAGCTCCGTTCTGTATCAACAGGTTAACAGTGTGTGAGCTCCGTTGTGTTCCGTATCAGTAGGTTAACAGTGTGAGCTCCGTTGTGTTCCGTATCAGTAGGTTAACAGTGTGTGAGCTCCGTTGTGTTCCGTATCAACAGGTTAACAGTGTGTGAGCTCCGCTGTTCCGTATCTGCAGGTTAACAGTGTGTGAGCTCCGTTGTTCTGTATCAACAGGTTAACAGTGTGTGAGCTCAGTTGTGTTCCGTATCAGTAGGTTAACAGTGTGTGAGCTCCGTTGTGTTCCGTATCAACAGGTTAACAGTGTGTGAGCTCCGTTCCGTATCAGCAGGTTAACAGTGTGTGAGCTCCGTTGTTCTGTATCAACAGGTTAACAGTGTGTGAGCTCAGTTGTGTTCCGTATCAGTAGGTTAACAGTGTGTGAGCTCAGTTGTGTTCCGTATCAGTAGGTTAACAGTGTGTGAGCTCCGTTGTGTTCCGTATCAACAGGTTAACAGTGTGTGAGCTCCGTTGTGTTCCGTATCAACAGGTTAACAGTGTGTGAGCTCCGTTGTGTTCCGTATCAACAGGTTAACAGTGTGTGAGCTCCGTTCCGTATCAGCAGGTTAACAGTGTGTGAGCTCCGTTGTGTTCCGTATCAACAGGTTAACAGTGTGTGAGCTCCGTTCTGTATCAACAGGTTAACAGTGTGTGAGCTCCGTTGTGTTCCGTATCAGCAGGTTAACAGTGTGTGAGCTCCGTTGTGTTCCGTATCAGCAGGTTAACAGTGTGTGAGCTCCGTTGTGTTCCGTATCAGCAGGTTAACAGTGTGTGAGCTCCGTTGTTCCGTATCAACAGGTTAACAGTGTGTGAGCTCCGTTCTGTATCAGCAGGTTAACAGCGTGTGAGCTCCGTTCTGTATCAACAGGTTAACAGTGTGTGAGCTCCGTTGTGTTCCGTATCAGCAGGTTAACAGTGTGTGAGCTCCGTTGTGTTCCGTATCAACAGGTTAACAGTGTGTGAGCTCCGTTCTGTATCAACAGGTTAACAGTGTGTGAGCTCCGTTGTGTTCCGTATCAGCAGGTTAACAGTGTGTGAGCTCCGTTGTGTTCCGTATCAGCAGGTTAACAGTGTGTGAGCTCCGTTGTGTTCCGTATCAGTAGGTTAACAGTGTGTGAGCTCCGTTCTGTATCAGCAGGTTAACAGCGTGTGAGCTCCGTTCTGTATCAGCAGGTTAACAGCGTGTGAGCTCCGTTCTGTATCAACAGGTTAACAGTGTGTGAGCTCCGTTGTGTTCCGTATCAGCAGGTTAACAGTGTGTGAGCTCCGTTGTGTTCCGTATCAACAGGTTAACAGTGTGTGAGCTCCGTTCCGTATCAGCAGGTTAACAGTGTGTGAGCACCGTTGTGTTCCGTATCAACAGGAATGAGACACTACACCACTACATGACAACGTCTTTGGTTAGAATTACAGCTCTGGTTTGCTGCTTTGTAATTACATGAACAATACAACACTTTTTCTTACTTTCAACATCAATTTAAAGCTTTTTTTCTGCATGTACAGCCTTAAAGTATTCATACCCCTTATTCCACATTTTACAGCCTGAATTCAAGATTGATTAAATGTTCTCATCTTTCACAATTCTCCATAATGATAAAGTGAAAACATGTTTTTAGAAATGTTTGCAAATTTATTGGAAATGAAATACAAATATTTAATTTGCATAATTTTTTCCACCTTTGGCAGTGATTAAAACAGACTTTCTGGCTAAGTCTCAAAGAGTATTGCACACCTGGATTGTATAATATTTGCTCTTTTTATTATTTTCACATTTCTTCAAGCTCTGTAAAATTGGTGGTTAGTAGTTGCCTGACAAACATTTTCAGGTATTGTCATATTTTCAAGTAGAGTGAAGTCAAAACTAACTTGGCCAGTCAGGAACATTCAGTGTTTTCTTGGTAAGCAACTCGTGTTGTGTTCTAGGTATTTGTCCTACTAAAGCTGAATTCATCTCTGTTTGGTGGAAAACAGACAACCTGGTTTTCCTCTAGGATTTGACCTGTGCTTAGCACCATTAAATGTATTGTATTCTGAATACACTTACTGCATACAGTGAATCAATGCAAGTTATGTGACTTGTTTAGGAAAATGTTTTACTCATTAACTTATTTAGGCCATAACAAATGGGTTGAATACGTTTATTCAGGCTGAAAACAGAACAAACTGGAAAATGTCAAAGGGTGTGAACTTTCTGAAGGCTCTGTAAATGGGTCTAATGTGACATTGTAACAAAAATATAGATGAATGCAGTTCCACATGTGTACTTGGAGGAATGAAAGTGAAATTGGCAAATTAAAAACTTTCAGGCACTCCATTGCATTTTTCAAGGACCGGTACCCCCTGTATATAGCCTCCACATTGACTCTGTACCGGTACCCCCTGTATATAGTCTCCACATTGACTCTGTACCGTAACACCCTGTATATAGCCTCCACATTGACTCTGTACCGGTACCCCCTGTATATAGCCTCCACATTGACTCTGTACCGGTACCCCCTGTATATAGCCTCCACATTGACTCTGTACCGGTACCCCCTGTATATAGCCTCCACATTGACTCTGTACCGGTACCCCCTGTATATAGCCTCCACATTGACTCTGTACCGGTACACCCTGTATATAGCCTCCACATTGACTCTGTACCGGTACCCCCTGTATATAGCCTCCACATTGACTCTGTACCGGTACCCCCTGTATATAGCCTCCACATTGACTCTGTACCGGTACCCCCTGTATATAGCCTCCACATTGACTCTGTACCGGTACCCCCTGTATATAGCCTCCACATTGACTCTGTACCGGTACACCCTGTATATAGTCTCCACATTGACTCTGTACCGGTACCCCCTGTATATAGCCTCCACATTGACTCTGTACCGGTACCCCCTGTATATAGCCTCCACATTGACTCTGTACCGGTACCCCCTGTATATAGCCTCCACATTGACTCTGTACCGGTACCCCCTGTATATAGCCTCCACATTGACTCTGTACCGGTACCCCCTGTATATAGCCTCCACATTGACTCTGTACCGGTACCCCCTGTATATAGCCTCCACATTGACTCTGTACCGGTACCCCCTGTATATAGCCTCCACATTGACTCTGTACCGGTACCCCCTGTATATAGCCTCCACATTGACTCTGTACCGGTACCCCCTGTATATAGCCTCCACATTGACTCTGTACCGGTACCCCCTGTATATAGCCTCCACATTGACTCTGTACCATAACACCCTGTATATAGCCTCCACATTGACTCTGTACCGTAACCCCCTGTATATAGCCTCGCTATTGTTATTAATTATTTAATTTTTTACTTAACACTTTTTCTTAACTTCTTAAAGCATTGTTGGTTAAGGGCTTATACGTAAGCACTTGACCTGTTGTATTTGGCTAAAGCACACTGTCTGTAGAGACTCCGGCGCAGGACAAGACATGCTTTTATTCCTTTTGATTTACTGGAGTGTCTTAGTTGTTCAAATGCACGGCTACTTTCCCACTCTATATTGCTATAGAATTTATACGTAATTCTCAAATTGTCTATTAGATCACTTGTCAGAAAATGTTTAAAAAGTGTAATTCTTCCTGGGGGTGTAAATTAATAAGATTTCATGTTGCCAAAAATGCTGTGTTCCATTTTAAATTTAACAATGTTCACAAACAAGTTATTTTCAAAGATGTCAAATTCAAAGCAAAAAACAGTTCCACTCACCAGAAGTTATTTTTGAAAAACAAGACGCTACCAAATTAGCAACAACATCCTCTGATAACACCTGTTGCAGCCGCTGCAAACTAGCCTACAACAAAAGATGGCTAGCCAGACCGTGGAAAAACTATTGCTTGCTGTTGCCCAGTGACCTGTTGACCTTCAAGAAGGCCACCCATTAAGTCAATGTGATTGGTTGATTTACACCCAAATTTTGCCCTAATACAGTTGAACTGCCTTTATCTAGCTTCTGATGACCTGGCCAATGGCGGACTTGGTTATCTAGATTTTCCTCCCCGGAGACCAGCAAAGGGATTTTGCCCCAGTGCCGTCTTTCGGGTGGGACGTTAAACGGGTGTCCTGACTCTGGTCAATAAAGATCCCATGGCACTTACCGTAAGAGTAAGGGCGTTAACCCTGGTGTCCTGGCTAAATTCCTAATCACGGTCACCTAATCATTCCCAGCCTACAATTGGCTCATTCATCAATCAATCAAATGTATTTATAAAGCCCTTACATCAGCTGATATCTCAAAGTGCTGTACAGAAACCCAGTCTAAAACCCCAAACAGCAAGCAATGCAGGTGTAGAAGCACGGTGGCTAGAATAACTCCCTAGAAAGGCCGAAACCTAGATGAACCAGGCTATGAGGGGTGGCCAGTCCTCTTCTGGCTGTGCTGGGTGGAGATTAAAACAGAACATGGCCAAGATGTTCCAATGTTCATAGATGACCTGCAGGGTCATCCTCTCCCCTGTAACAATTCCCCAGGTTGCTGTAAATTAATGTGTTCTCAGTCAATTTACCTGTTAAAATAAAAATGACAACTATGATAGATTCTATATGCAGGGATGGGTAGGTTACTTTCTAAACGTAGAAATCCGTTAGTTACTAGGTACCTGTCCCAAATTATAATCAGTCATGTAACTTTTCGATTACCAACTCAGTAACGTAATCTGATTAGTTAGTTTTCGATACTTTCCCCTTAAGAGGCATTAGACAAATGTACGCCATCTATTGCAGGATAAATCAATGTTAGTTTACATAGCTGGACGTTACATTTTACTTTATGGGTTGGTTATGTAGGGTTCTAACCTATCGCTTTCTAGTACATATAATAATAAATGATAAAATTATATCTTTACATTAAAAACAAGTCTGTCAGAATTCCAGTAAGTCTTATACACCTTGATCTTCAAGAATAGGACTTTGAAATATGGAAGTATAGATTAGCGAAATAGTTTTCTGAGCATAACCCCAAAACAAAGGACTTATTAGCCAGGCCTACTCTGTTTATGATTTTGTAGTCATGGAGGACTGATTGGGCTCATTTGATTCGAGTTGAGAAATAAATGCTGCACTCATGGGATGGCATGCTTTGAGCACTACTGAAAAATGAATGCAATATGCTGAATTTTCTATAGGCTTATTGTTTACCTTTTTGTTGGTGACCCTTTGATAACTTGATAATATGCAGCTGTTTTAAGGACAAATCCACAGCTGAAACGGTAACAAAATGGACACCCCGCCTCTGTTTTGATAAAAAGCTGAGGGATGGGGCTGGAGACATGTAACTACACCGATTCATATTTTTTTTTTAAATTTGATTTCACCTTTATTTCAAGTTAGTTGAGAACAAGTTCTCATTTACAACTGCGACCTGGCAAATATAAAGCAAAGCAGTGCGACAGTTACATGGCATAAACTAGCGTACAGTCAACACAATAGAGAAAAAAAAAAGAAAGTCTATATACAGTGTGTGCAAATGGCATGAGGTAGGCAATAAATAGGCCATAGTAGCAAAGTAATTACAATTTAGCAGATTAACACTGGAGTGATAGATGAGCAGATGATGGTCTGTGTGTAGTGATACTGGTGTGCAAAAGAGCAGCAAAGTAAATAAAAACTATGGGGATGAGGTAGGTAGATTGGGTGGGTTATTTACAGATGGGCTATGTACAGCTGCAGCGATCGGTTAGCTGCTCAGACAGCTGATGTTTAAAGTTAGTGAGGGAAAAGTAAGTCTCCAGCTTCAGCAATTTTTGCAATTCATTCCAGTCACTGGCAGCAGAGAACTGGAAGGAAAGGCGGCCAAAGAGGTGTTGGCTCTGGGGATGACCAGTGAGATATACCTGCTGGAGCGCGTGCTACAGGTGGGTGTTATTGTGACCAGTGAGCTGAGAAGGCAAAGCTTTACCTAGCATAGACTGATAGATGACCTGGAGCCAGTGGGTCTGGTGACGAATATGTAGCGAGGGCCAGCTGACTAGAGCATACAGGTCGCAGTGGTGGGTGGTATAACGTGCTTTGGTAACAAAACGGATGGCACTGTGATAGACAACATCCAATTTGCTGAGTTGAGTATTGGAAGCTATTTTGTAGATGACATCGCCGAAGTCGAGGATCGGTAGGATAGTCAGTCTTACTGGGTAAGTTTGGTGGCATGAGTGAAGGAGGCTTTGTTGCGGAATAGAAAGCCGATTCTAGATTTGATTTTGGATTGGGGATGTTTGATTTGAGTCTGGAAGGAGTTTAAAGTCTAGCCAGACACCTAGGTATTTGTAGTTGTCCATGTATTCTAGGTCCGAACTGTCCAGAGTAGTGATGCTAGTCGGGCGGGCGGGTGCGGGCAGCGAACGGTTGAAAAGCATGCATTTGGTTTTGCTAGCGTTTAAGAGCAGTTGGAGGCCACCGAAGGAGTGCTGTATGGCATTGAAGCTCATTTGGAGGTTAGTTTACACAGTGTCCAAAGAAGGGCCAGATGTATACAGAATGGTGTCGTCTGCGTAGAGGTGGATCAGGGAATCACCCGCAGCAAGAGCAACATGGTTGATATATACAGAGAAAAGAGTCGGCCCGAGAATTGAACCCTGTGGTACCCTCATAGACTGCCAGAGGTCCGGACAACAGGCCCTCCGATTTTACACACTGAACTCCATCTGCGAAGTAGTTGGTGAACCAGGCGAGGCAGTCATTTGAGAAACCAATGCTATTGAGTCTGCCGATAAGAATACGGTGATTGACAGTAGAAAAGCCTTGGCCAGGTCGATGAAGACGGCTGCACAGTACTGTCTTTTATCAATGGTGGTTATGATATCGTTTAGTACCTTGAGCGTGGCTGAGGTGCACCCATGACCAGCTCGGAAACTGGATTGCACAGCGGAGAAGGTACAGTGGGATATGAAATGGTCAGTGATCTGTTTATTAACTTGGCTTTCAAAGACTTTAGAAAGGCAGGGCAGGATGGATATAGGTCTGTAACAGTTGGGGTCTAGTGTCACCCCCTTTGAAGAGGGGGATGACCGCGGCAGCTTTCCAATCTTTAGGGATCTCGGATGAAACGAAAGAGGTTGAACAGACTGGTAATAAGGGTTGCAACAATGGCAGTGGATAATTTTCGAAAGAGCGTCCAGGTTGTCTAGCCCAGCTGATTTGTACGGGTCCAGGTTTTGCAGCTCTTTCCGAACATCTGCGATCAGGTTTAGGGTGAAGGAGAAGCTGCGGAGGCTCGGGCAAGTAGCTGTGGGGGGTGCAGAGCTGTTGGTTGGGGTGGCCTGGAGGAAAGCATGGCCAGCCGTAGAGATGCTTATTGAATTTTCGATTATCATGGTTTTATCGGTGGTGACCGTGTCGCCTAGCCTCAGTGCAGTGGGCAGCTGGGAGGAGGTGCTCTTGTTCTCCATGGACTTTAGTGTCCCAAAACTTTTTGGAGTTAGAGCTACAGGATGAAAATTTCTGTTTGAAAAAGCTAGCCTTTGCTTTCCTGACTGTGTATTGGTTCCTGACTACCCTGAACAGTTGCATATCGCGGGGACTATTCGATTAATAGAGGTGTGGATGCAAGGACTGAACATCCATGATATCAGAATTATTGTTTTAACCATGATATGAGTCTAAACAGTGTTTGTTTGCAAACATTAGAAAAGCAAGCTTTTTTTGTGTTCTCATGGAGTGACAGTTGAACTCATGAGGCATGTATACGTTGTATTCTTCAAGAATCAATGGAGATGTGTGGCAACTACAGATTTCCCCTTTAAGTCTATCAAAACTGAGTTTGAACATTTGGCCTGTGCGGCAGGTAGCCTAGTGGTTAGAGATTTAAGGGATTCATAGCAATTTTCTATAAAATTCACCAGTTGATTTAAAACCTGTATCCGAAAGGTTGCTAGATCGAATCCCCAAGCTGACTAGGTGAAAATCTGTCCTTCTGCTCCTGAACAAGGCAGTTAACCCACTGAATTTGTTCTTAACTGACTTACCTAGTTAAACAAAGAATAAATAAAATGTTATATTCATTTTATCAGCATGAATTAGGTTGAGCAATAAAACCCCTACTTTTATTCCATAATAGGCTGGGATCTGCACTATGCAGCTGTTACTATGCAGCTGTCCACTGGTTTCAAAAACCATGATTGATAGGCATCTTAAACTCCTTGAATTCAACCATTAAATGGTTCAAATACACGTTTAGATGTGAACAGCCGTCCACAACAAGGCGCAAATAGCTAAATGAGAGCAACAGTATGATTCACATCAATGCGCTGTGTAGAAATCAAAATTGTGAAATCCGTATTGCTGTAGACTACACCACTGCTGTCATCCTTACTTCCTAGCATTTATTCAAGTTGGATAATCTTTGGATGCCGACAGCAGTCGCACCATTGGAAGAACCACCTTGGATTGTAGCCAACAAAAGCCTATTCCTGCACTTTTCCCGCGATCTATTAGACATTTGGTGTGTCATCGTAGTGGTCTGACTTGTGGTCAGACTCACTCAGGTGGGACTTTTTCAATGCTGATTTCAATGTCATTGAGAAAACAAGTGTCAAAGATTCTAATTCCAGTGTTTCAAAAGTATCTAATCTGATTACAATATTTTGGATGGTAATGGATTAGTTACTGTTTTTTTTGTAATCCCTTGCATGTAACGGATTACATGTAATCCGTTACTCACCAACCCTGACTATATGATATAACTACTTACACTGCCATAAATGCAAAGACAAAGTTAAGTCATAAGATTTTGGACAAATCTGTCAAGACAAACCATGATAAAGGTTTAAACAGGTTTTAAATCAACTGGTGAATTTTATAGAAAATTGCTTTGAATTCCCCCTTAAATCTTAATGTAATGACATGGGGGGAAAATGTTTTATCATCAGTGACTTAACAACTGTAACAAGTTGTCCAGTGTAGGAAATGTTCACTGGTGACCTAGTATATAGAAAGGGTTAGGGTTAGCCTAACCCTAACCCTAGTATATAGAAAGAAACTACTGGTTGATTAGTGCATGTTTGCTGTACTTTTAGACAGATTTTAATTGAGATTGATTTAGGTTTTTTAACATCCCTTTCATACAAAGATTTTTCTGCCAACTTTTTTCCTTTTCTATATCTGGATGATAATGCCGTTATGTAAGCCAAAACTTTTTTATTTCCACCTTACGACCTGATTTCGGTAAAGTTCTGCCTACGGCTCAAGGTTTAGTTGGTCTATCGACGTTGTTGCAGAGACATGGCACTGCATTGACCTGTAAAATAGGCCTAATTAAACTCTATGCTATTCCTTTCTTTTGAAAATATATTGGATTAATCATAGTTCCTTAGGACCTGCCTAAATTAATGAAAAATTGATTAATTTTTGGTGTGTATCAATGGATTTTAAAATGGCCGCCCACTTACATCTGCAGATCGCTACTACAATTCATCCCCAGCGTGCTAGAAAATGCATGCAAAAATGGGCCTGTTTGTAAGAGTTGTATAATCATTTCTCTATTTTTTTAATTAGGAAATTACCGTAAATCCAATGTGAAAACAGTAACACTGGTTCTCTAACACCCTGTTCTCTTATTATAACCGAGGATTTCTCTGTAACCTCCAGGTGGGTCTGGAGTGAAGCCCCAAGATGTCAGCAATAGTAAACCTTCCCGTGGGCATGCTGGAAACACCGTCCCCCCTGGCCAGGACTGGTCTGGGAGTACCACCCCCGGGGGGGTCGAGGTGCAGAAGCTGGACTCGGAGTCATGTGATGTCCAGCAGTGTAATGGACATGGGAAATGTGTGACAAGGGGTGAAGAAACCACCTGCCAGTGTGTTCTGGGATACCAGGGTGTGTTCTGTGAGGAGGGTGAGGGTCCAGGGGTCAGTAATGCCCCCCTCACTTTGGGCATCCTCAGCCTCATCGCTGCCGTCCTCATCGCTGCCGTCATCATCAGAAAGAGGTAGTCTCAAATAAAATCAATGTGTTCAGTATTTTCCAACCCCTGAGATACACTAGTGGCATGAAGTGTCTTTCTCAAGGCCCCAATGTCAGTAGATGTATTCTGGTTAACCTCTGATGTCATACCTAGGACTTGAATGAGAACCTAGTCTTCTACAGTCCACCTCTTTAACCTGTTGGCCAACTGCATACCATTCATATAACCTGTAGACCAGGGTTCCCCAACTGGCGACCCACGGCCGGATTTGGCCTACGGATGGTTTTATTTGGCCCCCAAGTCTTCTAGAAAAAATAATATAGATAATTAGATTTTCTTTCTGTATTTCTTTATACTGTAAAAACACAAATCAGCTCCAAGTGATTCAAATTCAAGAAATCTGTTCCCAACTATTCCCGTGATCAAGATAGCCCTATTTGGTAAAAGACCAAGTCCATATGGCAAGAACGGCTCTGTTAGGGTCGTATTTCTCAGAGTAAATAACTCACGGAGACTAGAGAAGCTTAATTCTTCCCAAAGGGTCGTTACAGCTGTAATTCAGACAAAAACATTTCACACAATCACTGATATTTAACCCTTTCTCCTAGGCTGAGTCTCCTCCTCCACAACCGAATAGCCAATGCATGCATGTTGCTAGACAGAACCTTAGTGATATCTGTTCTTCCTCACTTCATCTGACCTGAACTCTACCCCAAAGTGCTCACTCCTCCCCAACTCAAGGCTGTCATGGTTATTGTTAGAGGATCCCTGATGGCTAACAATAACCCATTCCTGACATAATGTAAATGTTATACATGACCCTTCCTCCCTCAGTGACATTGTTAGTTTCTAAGATCTCCACCCGTCTCCCCTTATCAATGCCTGCCACATGTAATCGCTTCTCTGCACTCAACACATTCCAAGCTTAGTTGCCCCCACTATATACCTTCCTCCTATAACCCTTAACTTCCGTTGTAGACCCTCAACCTTATCACTCCTTCAGTGACATGAATAAGTAACATTTCATTCTCAGAACCCAACAGCTCAAATAAGTAAAACCTTAGTCCATTTACTTTAAGACATGAAGGTCAGTCAGTATGGAAACTGTCGAACTTAACATTTCTTCAAGTGCAGTCGCAAAAACCCTAAAGTGCTATGATGAAACTGGCTCTCATGAGGACCACCACAGGAGTGGAAGACCCAGAGTTAGCTCTGCTACAGAGGATAAGTTCATTAGTTTCCAGCCTCAGAAATTGCAGCCCAAATAAATGCTTCAGAGTTCAAGTAACAGACACATCTCAACATCAACTGTTCAGAGGAGACAATCAGGCCTTCATGGCCGAATTGCTGCAAAGAAACCACTACTAAAAGACACCAATAAGAAGACACTTGCTTGGGCCAAGAAACACGAGCAATGGATATTAGACCGGTGGGAATTTGTCCTTTGGTATGGAGTCAAAATTTGCGATTTTTGGTTCCAACCGCTGTGTCTTTGTGAGACGCTGTGTGGGTGAACGGATCTCCGCATGTGTATTTACCACCGTAAAGCATGGAGGAGGTGTTATGGTGAGGGGGTGCTATTGATCTCTGTTAAGCATTTATTTGGGCTGCAATTTCTGAGGCTGGTAACTCAAATGAACTTATCCTTTGCAGCAGAGGTAACTCTGGGTCTTCATTCCTGTGGCGGTCCTCATGAGAGCTCCTACCTTGTCACAACACAACTGATTGGCTCAAACACATTAAGAAATTCCACAAATACATTTTTAAGGCACACCTGTTAATTGAAATGCATTCCAGGTGACTACCTCATGAAACTGGTTGAGAGAATGCCAGGAGTGTGCAAAGCTGTCAAGGCAAAGGGTGGCTACTTTGAAGAATCTCAAATATAAAATATATTTTGATTTATTAACACTTTTGGTTACTACATGATTCCATATGTTATTTCATAATGTTGATGTCTTCACTATTATTCTACAATGTAGAAAATAGTAAAAATATAGAAACCTAGAATGAGTAGATGTCCAAACTTTTGACTGGTACTGTACCTATATACCCTACTACTCTATACCGTACTGCTGTATTCCTCAACTGCTGTCCCTAACCCAATGACTATCCCTTTCCTAACTACTGTATACCCAACTACTATATACCATACTACTGTATACACTACTATTTATCCTACTGCTGTATACTATACACCCTACTACTGTATTCCCTACTGCTATATACCATTACTGTATCTATATACCCTACTACTATATACCTGTATACCCTACTACTGTATACTATATACCCTACTGCTCTACCCTACTACTGTAAGCCCTCTATACTCTACGATTGTATTACTACTATAAACATGACTGCTGTATAAATTATTTATGTATACCCTTTTACTGACCCTGACCGTACTACTGTATATCGTACTACTGTATATCGTACTACTGTATATCGTACTACTGTACCCTACTGGTAACCCTAACTCCTACTGTATTCCCTACTACTGACACTAACCCTACTGTACCCTGCTCCTAACCCTACTACTATATACTCTACGGCTGTGTACCCTACTACTGTTTACCCTGCTGCTCTATACCTACATTGTATACCCTATTACATACCTGTATATCATACTACCATAAACATATATACCCTACTCTGTGTTTAGCAGAGCAAGAGCTGCAGCTCGGGGCCAGTCCACAGAGAAGGAGACTCTGATGACCGATATGGATGAAGGGACAGTCTATGCTGTGTCTTTCAACAACGATCTGTATGATCCTGACCAGGTACCTTAGAGTTAGTGTAAAGGTCTTTTATAGGTTAGGGTTTAGCTAAGAGCTTTAAAACCAGAGCGTTTTGGTCTGCCACAGCATTGCCATGCTTTGTTCCCCACCCCCACCATGAATATGATAGAATATTTTCAATTAAAACGTGTTTATTTTTTTTTCAGGAATTGAATTCGTCTGCTGATGGGACATCTCAACATCTGTAAATGTTGCCTTTCCTCTTCTGCTCTGAAATAAAGAATAGTAGTCTAGGATGTTAAACCTCATGGTGTTTTATTTTCTCAGACATCACATGTAGCTGAACATCACAGCCCTGTAGACCCGTTTCCTGGCCGCATTATGAGAAGTTGTGGTCATAAACCTGTTATGGAGGTTAGTTTAGTGCAGATGGACAATGAAACAGCGCCACCAACTGGTGGTGGTTTCGAAAGAGGGGACGGTTTAAATATAGGTACTACTGTCCGGGCACCCCGATTAGTGAACGTAGAATGACCAGCAGGAGACAGATGTACCGTTCAAGTTCATTACCACAGACAGGCACACACACGGTATTGAAAAAGGAAGTAATGTCTAATATTTCCGTTTCTGTTCTCAGTGAAGGCTAATAGCAATACAGCATGTAACTAGGCTTAGTCATGATATTGACTGAAGTATTACACCAAGGACTGCGTGCTGTGTCCAGAGGAAGATCATGGACTGTTCAGGGAATGCTCCTAACCACTGCCAAGATGTGGTGGGTTTTTGTGAGCTTTTTAGCAGCATAACAGAGGACCAGTACCATAGAAGAGGCTCCATTCGGAGAAGCAGGTGTGGTGGGCTGTTGAAGAGCCGGCGATACCCCCTCTACTTCCTTTCCAGTGCACCAACGGACATAAAAACAATAATCAACAGCCCAATGGAAACCAAGTAATAATCGGTGGGAATTGAATTCCAAGATGGCGTAGCAGTGGGTTGTCTGTTTACATATCAAATTTTATTTGTCACAAACACATGGTTAGCAGATGCTAATGCGAGTGTTGCGAAATGCTTGTGCTTCTAGTTCCGACCATGCAGTAATATCTAACAAGTTATCTAACCTAACAATTTCACAATTACCTTATACACACAAGTGTAAAAAAATTAATAAGAATATGTACATAAAAATATATGAATGAGCGATGGCTGACGGCATAGGCAAGATACAGTAGATGGTATTGAGTACAGTATATACATATGAGAAATGTAGGGTATGTAAACATAAAGTGGCATTTTTTAAAGTGGCTAGTGATACATTTAGTAAATTTTTTCATTATTAAAGTGGCTAGAGATTTGAGTCAGTATGTTGGCAGCAGCCACTCAATGTTAGTGATGGCGGTTTAACAGTCTGATGGCCTTGAGATCGAAGCTGTTTTTCAGTCTCTCGGTCCCTGCTTTGATGCACCTGTACTGACCTCGCCTTCTGGATGATAGCGGGGTGAACAGGCAGTGGCTCGGGTGGTTGTTGTCCTTGATGATCTTTATGGCCTTCCTGTGACATCGGGTGGTGTAGGTGTCCTGGAGGGCAGGTCGTTTTCCCCGGGTGATGTGTTGTGCAGACCTCACTACCCTCTGGAGAGCCTTACGGTTGTGGGCGGAGCAGTTGCCGTACCAGGCGGGGATACAGCCCGACAGGATGCTCTCGATTGTGCATCTGTAAAAGTTTGTTTTTGGTGACAAGACGAATTTCTAAAGCCTCCTGAGGTTGAAGAGGCACTGCTGCGCCTTCACCATGCTGTCTGTGTGGGTGGACCATTTCAGGTTGTCTGTGTGGGTGGACCATTTCAGGTTGTCTGTGTGGGTGGACCATTTCAGGTTGTCTGTGTGGGTGGACCAATTCAGGTTGTCTGTGTGGGTGGACCAATTCAGGTTGTCTGTGTGGGTGGACCAATTCAGGTTGTCTGTGTGGGTGGACCAATTCAGGTTGTCTGTGTGGGTGGACCAATTCAGGTTGTCTGTGTGGGTGGACCAATTCAGGTTGTCTGTGTGGGTGGACCAATTCAGGTTGTCTGTGTGGGTGGACCATTTCAGGTTGTCTGTGTGGGTGGACCATTTCAGGTTGTCTGTGTGGGTGGACCATTTCAGGTTGTCTGTGTACGCCAAGGAACTTAACTTCCCACCTTCTCCACTACTGTCCCGTCGATGTGGATAGGGGGCTGCTCCCTCTACTGTTTCCTGAAGTCCACGATCATCTTTTTTGTTGACATTGAGTGTGAGGTTATTTTCCTGACACCACACTCCGAGGGCCCTCACCACCTCACTGTAGGCCGTCTCGTCGTTGTTGGTAATCAAGCCTACCACTGTAGTGTCGTCTGCAAACTTGATTGAGTTGGAGGCGTGCATGGCCACGCAGTCATGGGTGAACAAGGAGTACAGGAGAGGGCTGAGAACGCACCCTTGTGGGGTCCGTAAACACACCAGCCAGCTGGTCTGCGCATGCTCTGACGCGGCTGGGGATGCCGTCTGGGCCGGCAGCCTTGCTAGGGTTAACAAGTTTAAATGTTTTACTCACTTTGGCTGCAGTGAAGGAGAGCCCACAGGTTTTGGTAGTGGGCCGTGTCAGTGACACTATTATCTTCAAAGCGAGCAAAGAAGTTTAGTTTGTCTGGGAGCAAGACATGGTGGTCCGCGACGGGGCTGGTTTTCCTTTTGTAGTTCGTGATTGACTGTAGACCCTGCCACATACCTCGTGTCTGGGCCGTTGAATTGTGACTACTTTGTCTCTCTACTGACGCTTAGCTTGTTTGATTGCCTTACGGAGGAAATGGCTACACTGTTTCTATTCGGTCATGTTTCCGGTCACCTTGCCCTGATTTAAAAGCAGTGGTTCGTGCTTTGTTTTGCACTAATGCTGCCATAAATCCACAGTTTCTGGTTGGAATGTTTTAATAGACGCTGTGGGTACATCACCGATGCACTTGCTAAAAAACTCGCTCACGGAATCAGCGTATTCATCAATGTTATTGTCCGATGCTATGTGGAACATATCCCAGTCCACGTGATCGAAGCAATCTTGAAGCGTGGAATCCGATTGTTCGGACCAGCGTTGAACAGACCTGAGCACGACCGCGTCCTGTTTTAGTTTCTGTCTATAGGCTGGGAGCAACAAAATGGAGTCGTGGTCAGATTTTCCGAAAGGAGGGCGGGTGAGGGCTTTATATGCGTCGTGGAAGTTAGAATAACAATGATCCAGGGTTTTGCCAGCCCGGGTCGCGCATTTGATATGCTGATAATTTAGGGAGCCTTGTTTTCAGATTAGCCTTGTTAAAATCCCCAGATACAATAAATGCAGCCTCAGGATATGTGGTTTCCAGTTTACATAGAATCAAGTTCTTTCAGGGCCGTCTGTCTGCTTGGGGGGGGATATACACAACTGTGATTATGATCGAAGAGAATTCTCTTGGTAGATAATGCGGTCTGCATTTGATTGTAAGGAATTCTAGGTCAAGTGACCAAAAGCTCTAAAATGATGCCGAATGATAGTTATTTTCCTGACACTGGTCATAGACCCAAACAAGATTACTTTGAATATAGCCAAAGGGAGCGTGATAAGATAATTGTTTCGGAGTCCATTTTTGACATGCCGGGAGGTAATTCTCACCTCTCGAAAGAACTGTTACATTTATCTAAGCGCCAGATGAGAACGCATCTACATATAGTCACTCTTAGTGATTATGTGCGTCAAGGCATTATTCCCCCCGGACTCAGGTGGCATAAAGAACCATCATTGGGACACAGATGTTTTCTGTGAACGCTGGTGTGCCATCCTGAACAAATGCTCTATTGATTTAATGATATGAATTGTTGACCAGTTGAAAAAGGATCTTATTGAAATGGATAACATGATTAAAGACAAACGCACAGCTCTACAAATAGCTGTTAATGATGATGTCATATTCAATGAACTGTTGAAAACTAACCAAGTGCTCCAGAACAAGTTGTCTACAGAAATAAAGGAACTTAAAAAAGCAAGAAATTCAACCAAGACAAAAAAGAGAAAACCGAGGATACTTCTGACAAAGGAGGTCCTGTTCCTCCTCTCCATGACAGACGCAGGAGGGATGACTTCGATCCACCCCCATCTGACCAACACTCTACAACCAGCACCTCATCGGCTTCCAGTGGTAGTTTTTATTCAACGAGAGACTGGGCAGACGGAAGGGCGGAGGTGGCCGCAGGCACGCGCATCGACGAGATGCCGCACCCGACGGGGTAAGAAGAAACGACTATCAGAGGCAGAGGAGACCGTTCACACGGTTCCAGAACCCACGGGACTGAGTGTCTTTAATTTATCAAGCAAGATATTGAGCCCTGCCCATGTCTCTTTGCTTAAAGGGTTATTTTTTGTGCCTTAACTTCTTTGGGCTGCAAGCCCGAAGCCGGGCACAATATGACAACAGCCACTTCAAGTGCAGGGCGCGAAATTCAAAATATATTTTTTAGAAATATTTAACTTTCACACATTAACAAGTCCAATACAGCATATGAAAGATAAACATCTTGTGAATCCAGCCAACATGTACGATTTTTAAAATGTTTTACAGCGAAAACACCGCGTATATTTATGTTAGCTCACCACCAAATACAAAAAAGGACAGACATTTTTCACAGCACAGGTAGCATGCATAAAGCCAACCTAACTAACCAAGAACCAACCAAACTAACCAAGAAACAACTTCATCAGATGACAGTCTTATAACATGTTATACAATAAATCTATGTTTTGTTCAAAAAATTTGCATATTTGAGGTATAAATCAGTTTTACATTGCAGCTACCATCACAGCTACCATCACAAATAGGACCGAAGCAGCCAGAGTAATTACAGACACCAACGTCAAATACCTAAATACTCATCATAAAACATTTCTGAAAAATCGATGGTGTATAGCAAATTAAAGACAAACATCTTGTGAATCCAGCCAATATTTCCGATTTTTTTAAGTGTTATACAGCGAAAACACAATATAGCATTATATTAGCTTGCTACAATAGCCTACCACACTACCGCATTCATTCATCAAGGCACATTAGCGATAGCAATAGGCACGTTAGCGATAGCGAATAAACCAGGAAAAGATATATAATTTTTGACTAACCTTGATAAGCTTCATCAGATGACAGTCCTATAACATCAGGTTATACATACACTTATGTTTTGTTCGAAAATGTGCATATTTAGAGCTGAAATCAGTGGTTATACATTGTGCTAACGTAGCATCTTTTTCCCAGAATGTGCGGATATTTTTATGGCACTCAACTATTCTGACCAAATAACTATACATAAACGTTACTAAAAAATACATGTTGTATAGGAAATGATAGATACACTAGTTCTTAATGCAATCGCCGTGTTAGAATTCTAAAAATAACTTCATTACGACATCCAGCTTAGGTATAGCGAGAGAGTACCCAAAATCTGGGCGCAAACGACTATTTCACATGTTCGACAGATATGAAACAGCATCATAAAATGGGTCCTACTTTTGATGATCTTTCATCAGAATGTTGTACAAGGGGTCCTTTAAGCCTCCCGGGTGGCGCAGTGGTCTAGGGCACTGCATCGCAGTGCTAGCTGCGCCACCAGAGTCTCTGGGTTCGCGCCCAGGCTGGGCTGGGTTTGCGCCCAGGCTCTGTCGCAGCCGGCCGCAACCGGGAGGTCCGTGGGGCGACGCACAATTGGCATAGCGTCGTCCGGGTTAGGGAGGGTTTGGCCGGTAGGGATATCCTTGTCTCAGTATGTAAAATGTAATGAAATGTAATGTAATGAAATGTAAAAAAAAAAAAAAAAAAAAAAAAAAAAAAAAAAAAAAAAATATTAAAAAATAAACAACAAAATAAAAAGAAATAAAATAAATATATAAATGTAATAAAATGTATGCTCTCTACAGTAAGTGGCTCTGGATAAAAGCATCTGCTATATGACTAAAATGTAATGTAAAAAATGTCCTTTGTCCAGAACAATCGTTGTTAAGATTTAGAATGTCCTCTTCTCCAGTCAATTAGCACAGAAAGCTAGCAAAGTGGCGCTAAGCTCTCCTTCCTGAACAAAGGCACACAACGCAACACGCCTAACGTCCCGAATAAATTTCAATAATCTAATAAAACTATATTGAAAAAACATACTTTACGATGATATTGTCACATGTATCAAATAAAATCAAAGCCGGAGATATTAGTCGTCTATAACGGCAGCTTTTCAGAAGGCAAAACCAGGTCCCTTCACGCGCTCTCCAGAAAACAGGAAACTGGTGACACGTCATGCCGAGAGCTTTTATTCGACCCCAGATCAAGTTACACACTCCATTTCTTCTCTCACTGCCTGTCGACATCTAGTGGAAGACGTATGAAGTGCATCTATACTAATAAATATCAAGGACATTAATAGGCAGGCCCTAGAACAGAGCATCGATTTCAGATTTTCCACTTCCTGTCAGGAAGTTTGCTGCAAAATGAGTTCTGTTTTACTCACAGATATAATTCAAACGGTTTTAGAAACTAGAGTGTTTTCTATCCAATAGTAATAATAATATGCATATTGTACGAGCAAGAATTGAGTACGAGGCCGTTTGAAATGGGCACCTTTTATCCGGCTACTCAATACTGCCCCTGCAGCCCAAACAGGTTAATATCAAAATCGTTGCACTGGGTTTTAAGGTAGACATGTTGAAGTTTTTTAGAAACATCCGTTTAACCTCTAACACCTACCAAACCCGGATCCGGGATCCCCCCCATCACAAAAGCTGACTAGCATAGCCTAGCCTAAAGTTACAGGGATATCATAAAATAAAATGTTCATGAAATCACAAGTCCAAGACACCAAATGAAAGATACAGATCTTGTGAATAAAGCCATCATTTCTGATTTTTAAAATGTTTTACAGGGAAGACACAATATGTAAATCTATTAGCTAACCACGTTAGCAAAAGACAACTTTTTTTTACTCCACCATTTTCTTACTGCATCAGTAGCTATCACAAATTCGGCCAAATAAAGATATAAATAGCCACTAACCAAGAAACAACCTCATCAGATGACAGTCTGATAACATATTTATTGTATAGTATATGTTTTGTTAGAAAAATGTGCATATTTCAGGTATAAATCCTAGTTTACCATTGCAGCCACCATCACAAATCTCCCCAAAGCGACTAGAATTACTACAGAGAGCAACGTGTATTACCTATTTACTCATCATAAAACATTTCTTAAAAATACACAGCGCACAGCAATGGAAAGACACAGATCTTGTGAATTCAGACAATATTTCAGATTTTCTAAGTGTTTTACAGCGAAAACACAATAAATCGTTATATTAGCATACCACATGTGCAAACATTACCCCAGCATTGATTCAAGGCAAAGAGAGCGATAACGTTATCACCACCAAAATGTATAAATTTTTTCACTAACCTTCTCAGAATTCTTCAGATGACACTCCTGTAACATCATATTACAACATACATATAGAGTTTGTTTGAAAATGTGCATATTTAGCCACAAAAATCGTGGTTATACAATGAGAAAAGTAAGCCAAGCTGGACAGAAAATGTCGGTCGCCATCTTGGAGCGTCACCTAGTCTAATCAGTAAATAATCATAAACTTGACTAAAAAATACAGGGTGGACAGCAATTGAAAGACAAATTAGTTCTTAATGCAATCGCTGAATTACATTTTTAAAATTAACCTTACTGCGCAATACTGGGTGCAATACATGGTGCTATAGCGCAATGTTACACTGAAAAAAATGGCGTCTGATACATTTTACTTTTTCAACAGAACCACGAATTATCAGCATAAATAGTACTTACTATTAGCTGAACTCCCATCAGAATCTTGGTAAAGGTGTCCGTTGGCCAAAAGAATCGTTGCTGGGTTGGAGAATGTTTCCTTCCACGTTGTAATTAGCAGTACAGAATGGAATTCGAGAGAGAGATACCCAACTTCCTACAACGCCACAAAATGAAATGCCCGAAAATCGCAGTATACTGACCTAAACTGATATAAATCGGTTTAAAATAACAAGATTATGATGTCTTTAAAGCCTATATCGAATAAAAACAGAGCCGGATATATATAGGAGCTAAAACGGGAGCTTCTAAAAAGACATGCCAAGACCCTTTCTGCGTCAGCGCGAGAATCCAAAAGGTTGGTCACCTCGGTTCCAACCAATTTATAGACTTTCTGAATTACGTAGCGACTCCATTTCAACTCTCCCTATTCACTAACAACCAGGGGAAGGCGTATGCAGTGCATCTCAACCAATAGAGGACAGGCAAATTAATACACAGGTCTGAGAGCAGCCAGTAAAATTCTGCATTATTACATACACATAGGAAAATTGCTCTAAGTCGAGTTCTGTTTCACCCACAGACATAATTCAAACGGTTTTAGAAACTAGAGATTGTTTTCTATCCAATAGTAGTAATAATATGCATATTGTACGAGCAAGAATTGAGTAAGAGGCAGTTTAATATGGAGACCAATTTGTGCTATGTCGAAATGGCACCCCCCTAGTGGCAAGAAGTTTTAAGGGACAACTTTAGGTCCCCTAATCCTGACATTTCTATTGAACCAGTAGGTTACTCACCTGCACATGTTTTTTTTATTTTTTTTATACCTCCCGCCAATCACAATCACTATCGAGACATATTGCAGACTTGTTGAAAAAGATGTTGCTCATCTCCTTAAGAACAAACAGGAGTCCAAATCTTTCCATAAATGACCTAAGGATGAAAAACAAGCTTTGTAAATCAAGCAATCTGATACGTCAGTCCTTATTCGTCCTGCTGATAAGGGTGGGTCGGTTGTACTCATGGATAGGACAGCTTATGTAAATGAGTGTCATAGACAGCTGCTTGACAAAACCTTTTACAAGAAACTCAGAAGTGACCCTACTTCCCAATTTCAGAATACCATCTTTACTGTTCTAGATAGGTATTTAGGTTGTGGTCAGATAACCAAAAAAGAACATTACTTTTTGGCTATTCAACACCCTAAAATTGCCACTTTCTATACTTTGCCGAAATTACACAAGAATGTTACAAAACCTCCAGGGCGCCCTATTGTAGCGGGCATTGATGCAGTAACAGCCCCTATTGTAGCGGGCATTGATGCAGTAACAGCCCCTCTATCTACTTCTGTTGACTTTTTTTCGCAGAACAGCTCCCCTCCTTTGTAAAGGACACCAGCAGTATGGTCTCAGAACAGCTCCCCTCCTAAAGGACACCAGCAGTATGATCTCAGAACAGCTCCCCTCCTAAAGGACACCAGCAGTATGGTCTCAGAACAGCTCCCCTCCTAAAGGACACCAGCAGTATGATCTCAGAACAGCTCCCCTCCTAAAGGACACCAGCAGTATGGTCTCAGAACAGCTCCCCTCCTAAAGGACACCAGCAGTATGGTCTCAGAACAGCTCCCCTCCTAAAGGACACCAGCAGTATGATCTCAGAACAGCTCCCCTCCTTTGTAAAGGACACCAGCAGTATGATCTCAGAACAGCTCCCCTCCTAAAGGACACCAGCAGTATGATCTCAGAACAGCTCCCCTCCTTTGTAAAGGACACCAGCAGTATGGTCTCAGAACAGCTCCCCTCCTAAAGGACACCAGCAGTATGATCTCAGAACAGCTCCCCTCCTAAAGGACACCAGCAGTATGATCTCAGAACAGCTCCCCTCCTAAAGGACACCAGCAGTATGATCTCAGAACAGCTCCCCTCCTAAAGGACACCAGCAGTATGATCTCTATCATAGAATCTCTTGATCCTCTCCCTGAGAATACCTTGTTAGTTACTTTTGATGTTGAGTCGTTATACACAAATATTCCACACGAGGGCGGTATTGAAGCTATGGAACATTTTCTTCTGCAACGTGACCCTAATGAACTACCTTCCAGTGCATGCATTATAACATTGGCTGAAATAGTACTCACACAACTATTTCATGTTTCTAAATGATTTCTTTATTCAGACGAAGGGTACTGCTATGGGATCCCCCATGGCTCCTAACTATGCTAATCTGTATGTGGGTTACATGGAGAAACAGTATTTTCAATCCTCTCAAATGTTTTCTTGCCTAACACCATTATTTGGAAACGGTATATTGATGATATTTTTGTTCTGTGGAGGGGTGATGCAGAACAGCTCCAGGCGTTCCATGCTTTTCTTAACTCCTGTTCTGAACATCTGAGATTTACTATGCAATCTGATACACGTCAAATCAGTTTTCTTGATCTTCTAATCTTGTGTGAAACCTACCGATCGTAAGTTTGTTGAGAGCTGACAGTTGTCACCCACTTCCATTGAAAAATAGTTTGCCCTACAGCCAATCAGATTTCGACAAATATGGCTGAGATGCAAAGAAAGTTCAAGGAGAGGGGGTACAAAAATTATCAGATTAATATTGCCATTGAGAAAATTCAAAACAAAACGAGACATGACCTTTTTCAAGGTCAGTCTCGCAAAAAGACGCATTCTTGCATTCTAACTACCCACTATTCAAAGCGCTCTGAACAAATTAAGGGAATCGTTCACAAACATTGGCACATTCTAAAATCCATGATAGTCTCGGTAATGTTTTTTCGGACGTTCCCTTGGTCGTATTCTCGCGGGGCAGAAATCTGAGACCAATTGGTAAACTCTGATTTACCACCCCAGATATTCCTGAACAACGTCTATTTGCACCCCTACTGGATGGAAACTACAAGTGTAATGGCTGTGCTCAAGGCAATGGCACTTATAAATGTAGATCCTTCAAACACACACAAACAGGGAAATCGATCCCAATCAAAGGTGTTATTACGTGCTCCACTAAGGCAGTTATTTATCTGATAACTTGTCCTTGTGGTAAAAAATCATGTGGGTAAAACAAAGCGCGAATTAAAAGTACTTATCTCAGAGCATCGTAGCACCATTAGGTGTAAAAACTTGACTTACCCAGTTGCAGCCCACTTTTTCGAGGCAGGCCACTCGATTTCGTCTCTGTGTTATATTGGCATCGAACACGTCACCCTCTCTAGGAGAGGGGGTGACCTTGATGATTTATTGTTAAAACGAGAGGCTGCCTGGATCTTTAAGTTAAAGACCCTTGCTCCCTTCGGTCTCAACGTAGACTTTGATCTGAAGCCATTGTTGTGACTTTGCCATTGTAATTGTTTGTAAGCTTGTGTAGTCTAAAATGAATCTATGATCGTATGCTATCCATTTGTTTTTTTGTATGCTGTACTTTGTATGCTATTTTTATATTTGAGAATTAACCAATGATATTAAGCCACACTTGGCCATGATTACAGACACCTGTGTGTCTTTTGACACTATATAAACGAGTCATCCCGCAGTGTTTGTGAATACACCCTGATGACAGCTTGGCTGTCGAAACGTTGGATATTAAATTATTGCATCTGAGCTCCTAGAGTGTGCGGCTCTCCTTTATTTTCAAGTTTTCTACTCCGCTAGCCAGCACCTCGCCTAAATAGGTGTTTCTTTTTCTTCCAGTTGACCAAAAGGACTTGAGTTCTGGTATGTTGTTATGATCACACCACGTCTCGTTAATCATAAGGCACACACCCCCGCCTTTTTACCAGAGATGTTTGTTTCTGTCGGCGCGATGCGTGAAGAAGCCGGGTGGCTGTACCGACTCTGACGTGAGCCATGTTTCCATGAAACAAAGAACGTTACAATATGTCTCTCTGGAAGGCAACCCTTGCTCGGATTTCGTTTTGATTGTCTTCTCCCGTCCCTTGTATATATTTGTATTATTTTTAGTCACATTGTCCATCTACGGACTGAAAATACTCTCCTGCAAACCGTCTCACCCAATGTGGTTTGGATCTGCTATTTTTACACTTTTGAACCAGATCCTTCAGGAGTTAGCCAGCTTACTAGTCAGCCACTGCTAGCAGTCATCACCGTTAACTCGGACTGCCAGCCTGCATAGCGCGATATCAACCAAGAGCATATCGGACTACTTTTCTCTATTTGGCTATGCCGGATTAAGTGATATGACATGCTATTCTATAAAATAATTTCTCTGTAATTAATATTACCTGATTAAGCTAATCAGGTAAATAATTAACTAGAAAGTCAGGGCACCACGAAAGAATGTTTATAGAGCTGTTATCTCCCGAATAAACTTAAGATCTAGTAATCTTTTACATCAATAGCAGTCAATATTTAATCGTCACCTTGTTTAGTCTCATCTGAAAGTTGTAAATTCTTGGTTATCTTCACGAACCCTGGCTAACAAGTTGAATCGGCAATACAAAATTTGGTTAATTTATTTAATAAATACCTAAATAATCACACAGAATTACATATACACAGAATGAATCATACATTGATTACAAATTATGTCATAAAGGAAAACGTCCCTAGCGGACTGAACAGATATGACAGCTGGTTACACAAAGAAAGGGGGACGGTTTTGAATGAAAGAGCAGGAAGACTGAGGAACAAAGGGATAAGCTATGTCTATCGGACCGGAGGCAGCTACTCTATCGTAAATACAGAATCTTATGCATTTTAAATAACCCCACCCATTTGGAAAAGGAAAATGCAAAAAATATTTACTCTGAGCTGCGCTTCGATCGGTTGGTCGTAGATGGGAGGCCGGGTTGTCCTTTTGAAGAATGTCTGGTGATAGAATGGATACTTGGTATTACCGTTGTCGTGTGGTAGGACAGATACTCTGTCATTCCTCTCTTAGCCCACGTCTCCAGTTGCTGCGCTAACGCAATGGCTAGGAGGTATCACTTTAGTGAATAAGAGTTCAAAGTTCATACCAAGTTGCCATACTTTAATCTCATGCTATATTCTGGCTGGTATAGTCAATTCATCCTTCCGGCGTGTAGGTCGTCGCCTTCACATTGAAATTCGATGTTAATTTCGTTAGGTTCTTGCTGAGGTTGGCTTAGTTCTGTAGGTGGTCTTTGTCCTTTCAACGTGGGGACGGTAAGTCCTCACGTCCTTGGAACAGGTTATTATCCGAGCCCTTTTAACGTAGGACCGTCGCCCTCACGTCCTTGGAACAAAGTTACATTTTCGTCAAGGGGCTTATATAGGGTTGGGAGAGAGGGCCGTGTTTCATAGTTTACAACCAGTGTCTGTTGTCATGGGCGGGGCCACTGAGTTGAGCATAGTTCACTCATGAAAACCAATTCTCTCATTTAGGAGCTAAAATTACTTTAATCTTTTCACAAATAGTTTCACATTTAAACATTTCAATTTCACAACAATTCCATGTGAATCTGATAACTTGAATGTGTAGACTTTCCAAGATACAGTTTGTCGTCCTATCATCAGTAATCATGTCTCAGACGCCAACTGAACTGACATCATATTTATTAAGTCCCATCGCATATTTTCAACTGGTTGGATTACCGAAATATGGTTCCGTTTCCCATCTTTTGATGTCACCAGACTCTCTCTCAATGTTAACAAAGGCTTTACTAGTCACATCGGTGGAATAGAGAGAGGAAAAAGGGGAAAGGTATTAATGGGGGTCAAAAACCTCCCCCATCAGTCCAACGTCATGACATTGTTATTTGAACGTTGTGTTCTGACTGTTTAAACGCTGTGTTCAAAGATAATCGTATCTGCTCCCTCAATTTCAGTTCAATTATCAATAAGTCAAATAAAAAATCTAAATACAAAATAACAATGTCTGTTAATAGAAGAGGTGGTGTGTCTGGTAACCAAATTGTATTTGTCACATGCGCCGAATACAACCGGTGTAGACTTTAGTGAAATGCTTACTTACAGGCCCTTAACCAACAATGCAGTTTTAAAAAAATAAGTTAAGTAAAATTGTCAATAAAATATACAAGGGGTGTCGCTCCAGAGTCAATGTGCGGGGGCACAGGTTAGTCGGTAATATGTCCTGCTTTAATTTTTGCTTGTACGCAGGAATCGGGAGGATAGACTTATGGTCAGACTTGCAAAATGGAGGTTGAGGGACGGCTTTGTACGCGTCTCTTTGTGGATTAAAGGTGGTCTAGAATTATTTTCTCTGGTTGCACATTTAACATGCTGATAGAAATGAGGTAAAACTGAATTCAGTTTCCCTGCATTAAAGTCCCCGGCCACTAGGGGCGCCACCTCGATGAGCATTTTCCTGTTTGCTTATTGCGGTATAAAGCTCTTTGAGCTCGTTAGTGCCAGCATCGGTCTGTGGTGGTATGTAGACCGCTACGAAAAATAAAGATAGTGTGGTCTACTTATCATGAGATACTCTACCATGTGAGCAAAACCTTGAGACTTCCTTAGATCGTGCACCAGCTTTTGTTGACATTTATGCATAGGCCCCTGCACCGTGTCTTACCAGAGGCTGCTGTTCTGTCCTGCCGATGGCGTGTATATCCCGCCAGCTGTATGTTCTTAATGTCATCGTTCAGCCACGACTCAGTGAAACATGAGATTACAGTTTTTAACCTGTCTGGCACCGGGGTTCCGCTAGCGGAACTCCTCCCACATTCCACTGAAAAGGCAGAGCGTGAAACTCAAAAAATATTTTTGAGAAAAATTTAACTTTCACACATTAACAAGTCCAATACAGCAAATGAAAGATACACATCTTGTGAATCCAGTCAACATGTCTGATTTTTAAAATGTTTTACAGCGAAAACACCACATATATTTATGTTAGCTCACCACCAAATACAAAAAAGGACAGACATTTTTCACAGCACAGGTAGCATGCACAAAGCCAACCTAACTAACCAAGAACCAACTTCATCAGATCAGATCACCCTGATCTTTTTCCACGAAGTCTGTGTATCCTTCTCCAGCGAATAACAGGGATCTGGGCCTGGTCCGGTGTCTGTATTTATATCCCTCCCGTCCGCTTTTATCCCTCCCGTCCGGTGTTTCCTCCAACACATTGGTGCGGCTGGCTTCTGGGTTAAGCAGGGTCGTGTTTCAGAGGACGCATGGCTATCGACCTTTGCCTCCCCCGATTCCGTAGGGGAGTTGCAGCGATGCGACAAGACTGTAACTACCAATTGGGGAGAGAGGTAAATGTGATGTTCATACATTTTCATACTGGTTCCCCTTGGGAATCAAACACACAACTCTGGCATTGCAAACGCCATGCTCTACCAACATGCTCTACACAGGTATGCAGGGTATAAGTAGTGTGTGTGTGTGTGTATATATATATATATATATATATATATATATATATAGAATCCTAGCATGCTAAGAGCTTTGAATTGCTTTATAGTATAAATGCCATAGTGACTGGCAAGTAAGGCTAATAGTTAGTGGTAGCATTCTAAGAATTAAACAAGCAGGGATATTGGTAGAGGGCTAGACATGATGACTTAGGCCGGCCATCTTGGGTGAATGTGATACGCAATAGGCCGGCTGCAAGTAATGGGCACCACATGGCCTGAACATGTAAACTATGCCAAAGGGCAGATTAAACAATGTCGGTAATATGGCTAGTACAGGGCATGAATTACTAGCAGATTATAATTCCATGCCAGAAATTTGTTCCTCTGTCAGCACTGGGATTCAAACAGGCAAACCTCCAGTTGCTGGCCTGCTTTTCTAACCTAGAGGCGAAGGCTGCCATATTGAATGAGTCATGTATAAGCATAAAGTCACATAGTAAAATGAGCCTATACCAGAGATGAATTAAGTCTATCAATGAAACCTAACATTAGTTTGTCTCTAACTCCCAGGCCTGAGAGAGGGTATGAGACCGAGGGTTTTGTACAGACAACATACACTACCATGCCTCATTAAATAAAGGTTAAATCAAGTAAATAAAAATCCCCAGGGGGCAGCAGAAACCAGTTTAGGTGATGTTCTCTTCCAGGAAGTCTTGATAATTACTCAGGTGTGAGCACTCAGGATTGGTTGGCAGTCTGGGAGAGAAGAGGCCAGAAGCCTTTCAGCCTTTGCTTGTTTCTTTGTGTTCGTTATCGTCTTGAATTAGGGTTAGATGTTGCCTAGTTATGGCTGTCTTCTAATCTAGTAGCATTTAAAAAAATGTTTTTTTTATTGTGCATATTTATTTTGTCAACAACCAAGTGGTCAAGAACTCGGTAAGTTTGCGATCTCCTGCGCACATGTATATAATACACGGTCCTGATTTCTCACGTCAACCAGTTATACGAGTAAAGACATACAGTATACAAAAAACGCTGTGATGGAAAAAGGAAGTTTCGGTACAATTTATAAAATGCCGACAGAATTTCCTTGTTCGACATTGCGGGATCTTTTTTTGTTGGTAAAATTAATTATGCGAGAAATGACGGTGGAAACGCTTTCATATCGAAGTAAACTTGGAGTAACTTGATATGGTGTGTGGCCCTCCCACTACAACTCAGGAAACCATGCAGTTTATTAGGCAACAGATGAAAACAATTGTTATGAATTTAACAGGGTGGTGAAAGTGCATCTTGATGCTCTTTACAATGAATATCGAGGGTCTAATGCTGACATGATGATCGATGCTTGACTGCCGTTTTGACAAATACAAATATTCTCTCTTATCCATAATAATCTCACGTGGACTATACAACCCGCACAGCCTACCCATACTGTATCTGATACCTGTTGGCTAAACTGCACGTGTCAAGACCAGTGTAGGCACATTGGCTTTTTAACGCAACAGTTGGTACAAATCTATCCGTAGAGTTGAATGTGATGCAAACGCATTTAATTTATAATTTCTTTTTATTCGGTAGATAAACTTAAGTGAATATTTACTTTGTGTGCACTACATAATGCACATATTTATCAAGTCAGTTTGGATCCACCACTAAGAAAATGTGCATAATTTCTTTGTGGGTTTTATAATATTTTAATACAAATCTGTCACCTTTTTGGATGGAAACCTAGCAAAAGATGCTCATTTTAAATCAGGTTACAGACCAGTTAAGGCCTAGTACTGCGTTCCTGATAACTTCATGGGTCCATTGGAGTGCAAAATGATTAGGCTGTAATGCACAATGAATTGGTATACTGTACACGGTCTGAAACCTTGACATGCAAAATTGTGTAAATGTTCCGTACAAGACAGAATGTTGAATACAATTTCATATCAATTTACTCTACCTGTTGTCTGTGCGGTTTGTCCTTCAGCTGCTCGAAATGTGAGCATTCACAGGAAAGTATTGTTCCCCTATTTCTTTTAGAGCCTTTAAGTATATAGTTCGGTCAGCTTATATTTCCGGTGTGTTTTCATTCTGACACACATGACTAAAACACTTGCATAATATGTAAACAGTAGCAGAAAGTAACTGAACCACAGACCGAACATTTCTAATTAGCGGTTTCCTCGCATTCAGCTGGCAATGCCAAACATACCATCTCTCTAAAAAGTCTGGTTAACAATACTATTCTGTGGATTTTTTGTATCTAATTTCAAGCAGCTGAAGGACCAACCACACAGACAACCGGTTGAGTACGTTTTAAATGAAATGTATTCAACATTCTGGCTTGAAAGGAACATTTCCAGGATTTTGCACTCCGATGGTTCAGGCTGTATGAAACCAATGAATTGCACTGGTGTGAAGTACTTTAAACTACTACCTAAGTAGTTTTTTGGGATATCTGTACTTTACTGTTTCTATTTTTGACAACTTGTACTTCACTACATTCCTAAAGAAAATAATGTACTTTCTACTCCATACATTTTCGCTGACACCCAAAAGTACTCGTTACATTTTCAAAGTGCGCTCCTGGCTAAATATATATAATACGAAAGATGGTGCTGTTTGCTTATAAGGAATTTGAAATTATTAATACTATTTATACTTAAGTATATTTTAGCAATTACATTTACTTTTGATATTGAAGTATATTTAACACCAAATACTTTTAGACTTTTACTCAAGTAGTATTTTTCTGGGTGACTTTTACTTGAGTCATTTACTATTAAGAAGGTATCTTTACTCCAGTATGACAACTGGGTGCTTTAAACCACTGCTGAGTTGTTTTACAGCCTGATTCATCACACAACATAAGACCCTTAGACAGCAATATTAGGTCATGCAACATATTCTAGTCTCACTCTACACAATGGCCAAAACAGAGCAGTATGGAGTACCAGTAGAAGGAACTGCCCTGAAGCTGATTGACCATTGAAAACTCTAGCTCTCAACTGCCCATTTGCACCTAATTTCAACAAAATAAATTCAGCATAAATTTGCATGAGTTTGTTCCTGTGGCAGTCAGATTTCTTTTTCTCCACTAATTGGTCTTTTGACAAATCACATCAGATATTTTTCAGAGCTTATCTGATTGGTCAAAATACCAATTTAGTGATATAAAGATTGGAATTAGACTGTCTTTACACAGGCAGCCTGTTTTCTCTGCAGCAGTTCAGCGAGTGTGACTGCCTCCCAGCAGGGAGGGGTAGTTAGCTCTAGCTGAGCTGATAGTTCCTGTTTTCAGGTATTCACAGAGCTTGGGTTAGGGCTCGTCTCCTTCCTGTTACGGATTTGATTCTGTTAAGAAAGGTTTTTCTGTCTCTGAACACCTCTACAGCAGCAGTTTACATTCAGATGCATGTCCCAGATTAAACCAAGGAATCCTCTTGTAAAGAAGCATTCTCTACGCCCTGATTGGTTAGTCTTCTCTACACTCTGATACTAGTAAGTACACCTTTTAGAGATGTGTTGGTATGTAATGTTCTCCAGCATTCCTGCCTTGGGTGTTTTCAGTTTCTCACCTGGAGCCATTGTTTAAGGTCTGTGGTCCTGTTGAACCTGATTGACTGGGTGCTTCCAAGCTGCTCAAGCATTACAGCTGTCTGATCAGCCATAGCTACATCTGTCTTAGTCTTGCTGTCTGCTCTGCTACATATATCTGTATTCATATCTAGCTTTCTGCTCAGCCATAAGCACACCTGTCTTCTAGTCTAGCTTTCTGCTCAGCCATAAGCACACCTGTCTTCTAGTCTAGCTTTCTGCTCAGCCATAAGCACACCTGTCTTCTAGTCTAGCTGTCTGCTCAGCCATAACGTGGATACATTGTGTTCGAAAAGTATTCAGACACTTTTTCCACATTTTGTTAAGTTACAGCCTTATTCTAAAATTGAATACATTTATCTACACACAATACTAATACTCAAATAACAAAGACATTTTATAACACATGGTATAGATGGTATAGATGGTACTATACATACTGCATGTATTACATTAGAACACATGGTATAGATGGTACTATACATACTGCATGTATTACATTAGAACACATGGTATAGATGGTACTATACATACTGTATGTATTACATTAGAACACATGGTATAGATGGTACTATACATACTGTATGTATTACATTAGAACACATGGTATAGATGGTACTATACATACTGTATGTATTACATTAGAACACATGGTATAGATGGTACTATACATACTGTATGTATTACATTAGAACACATGGTATAGATGGTACTATACATACTGTATGTATTACATTAGAACACATGGTATAGATGGTACTGTACATACTGTATGTATTACATTAGAACACATGGTATTGATATTAGTATACATACTGTATGTATTACATAGAACACATGGTATAGATGGTACTATACAGACTGTATGTATTACATTAGAACACATGGTATAGATGGTACTATACATACTGTATGTATTACATTAGAACACATGGTATAGATGGTACTATACATACTGTATGTATTACATTAGAACACATGGTATAGATGGTACTATACATACTGTATGTATTACATTAGAACACATGGTATAGATGGTACTATACATAATGTATGTATTAGATTGAACACATGGTGGTACTATACATAATGTATGCATTACATTAGAACACATGGTATTGATATTAGTATACATAATGTATGTATTACATTAGAACACATGGTATTGATATTAGTATACATACTGTATGTATTACATTAGAACACATGGTATAGATGGTACTATACATACTGTATGTATTACATTGAACACATGGTATAGATATTAGTATACATCATGTATGTATTACATTGAACACATGGTATAGATGGTACTATACATAATGTATGTATTACATTAGAACACATGATGTATGTATTACATTAGAACACATGGTATAGATGGTACTATACATACTGTATGTATTACATTAGAACACATGGTATAGATGGTACTATACATAATGTAAGTATTACATTAGAACACATGGTATAGATGGTACTATACATAATGTAAGTATTACATTAGAACACATGGTATAGATGGTACTATACATACTGTATGTATTACATTAGAACACATGGTATAGATGGTACTATACATACTGTATGTATTACATTAGAACACATGGTATAGATGGTACTATACATACAGTATGTATTACATTAGAACACATGGTATAGATGGTACTATACATACTGTATGTATTACATTAGAACACATGGTATAGATATTACTATACATACTGTATGTATTACATTAGAACACATGGTATAGATGGTACTATACATAATGTATGTATTACATTAGAACACATGGTATAGATGGTACTATACATACTGTAT
Source organism: Salvelinus namaycush (assembly GCF_016432855.1). Lineage (NCBI taxonomy): Eukaryota > Metazoa > Chordata > Actinopteri > Salmoniformes > Salmonidae > Salvelinus > Salvelinus namaycush. The sequence continues at coordinate 325,504 of NW_024058031.1, forward strand.
GTATTACATTAGAACACATGGTATAGATGGTACTATACATAATGTATGTATTACATTAGAACACATGGTATAGATGGTACTATACATAATGTATGTATTACATTAGAACACATGGTATAGATGGTACTATACATACTGTATGTATTACATTAGAACACATGGTATAGATGGTACTATACATACTGTATGTATTACATTAGAACACATGGTGGTACTATACATAATGTATGCATTACATTAGAACACATGGTATAGATGGTACTATACATACAGTATGTATTACATTAGAACACATGGTATAGATGGTACTATACATAATGTATGTATTACATTAGAACACATAGTATAGATGGTACTATACATAATGTATGTATTAGATTGAACACATGGTGGTACTATACATAATGTATGCATTACATTAGAACACATGGTATTGATATTAGTATACATAATGTATGTATTACATTAGAACACATGGTATTGATATTAGTATACATACTGTATGTATTACATTAGAACACATGGTATAGATGGTACTATACATACTGTATGTATTACATTAGAACACATGGTATAGATGGTACTATACATAATGTATGTATTACATTAGAACACATGGTATAGATATTACTATACATACTGTATGTATTACATTAGAACACATGGTATAGATGGTACTATACATACTGTATGTATTACATTAGAACACATGGTATAGATGGTACTATACAGACTGTATGTATTACATTAGAACACATGGTATAGATGGTACTATACATAATGTATGTATTACATTAGAACACATGGTATAGATATTACTATACATACTGTATGTATTACATTAGAACACATGGTATAGATGGTACTATACATACTGTATGTATTACATTAGAACACATGGTATAGATGGTACTATACATAATGTATGTATTACATTAGAACACATGGTATTGATATTAGTATACATACTGTATGTATTACATTAGAACACATGGTATAGATGGTACTATACATACTGTATGTATTACATTAGAACACATGGTATAGATGGTACTATACATAATGTATGTATTACATTAGAACACATGGTATAGATATTACTATACATACTGTATGTATTACATTAGAACACATGGTATAGATGGTACTATACATACTGTATGTATTACATTAGAACACATGGTATAGATGGTACTATACATAATGTATGTATTACATTAGAACACATGGTATAGATATTACTATACATACTGTATGTATTACATTAGAACACATGGTATAGATGGTACTATACATACTGTATGTATTACATTAGAACACATGGTGGTACTATACATAATGTATGCATTACATTAGAACACATGGTATTGATATTAGTATACATAATGTATGTATTACATTAGAACACATGGTATTGATATTAGTATACATACTGTATGTATTACATTAGAACACATGGTATAGATGGTACTATACATACTGTATGTATTACATTAGAACACATGGTATAGATGGTACTATACATACTGTATGTATTACATTAGAACACATGGTATAGATGGTACTATACATAATGTATGTATTACATTAGAACACATGGTATAGATATTACTATACATACTGTATGTATTACATTAGAACACATGGTATAGATATTACTATACATACTGTATGTATTACATTGAACACATGGTATAGATGGTACTATACATAATGTATGTATTACATTGAACACATGGTATAGATGGTACTATACATACTGTATGTATTACATTAGAACACATGGTATAGATATTAGTATACATCATGTATGTATTACATTGAACACATGGTATAGATGGTACTATACATAATGTATGTATTACATTAGAACACATGGTATAGATGGTACTATACATACTGTATGTATTACATTAGAACACATGGTATAGATGGTACTATACATACTGTATGTATTACATTAGAACACATGGTATAGATATTACTATACATACTGTATGTATTACATTAGAACACATGGTATAGATGGTACTATACAGACTGTATGTATTACATTAGAACACATGGTATAGATGGTACTATACATAATGTATGTATTACATTAGAACACATGGTATAGATGGTACTATACATACTGCATGTATTACATTAGAACACATGGTATAGATGGTACTATACATACTGTATGTATTACATTAGAACACATGGTATAGATGGTACTATACATACTGTATGTATTACATTAGAACACATGGTATAGATGGTACTATACATACTGTATGTATTACATTAGAACACATGGTATAGATGGTACTATACAGACTGTATGTATTACATTAGAACACATGGTATAGATGGTACTATACATAATGTATGTATTACATTAGAACACATGGTATAGATATTACTATACATACTGTATGTATTACATTAGAACACATGGTATAGATGGTACTATACATACTGTATGTATTACATTAGAACACATGGTATAGATGGTACTATACAGACTGTATGTATTACATTAGAACACATGGTATAGATGGTACTATACATAATGTATGTATTACATTAGAACACATGGTATAGATGGTACTATACATACTGCATGTATTACATTAGAACACATGGTATAGATATTACTATACATACTGTATGTATTACATTAGAACACATGGTATAGATGGTACTATACATACTGTATGTATTACATTAGAACACATGGTGGTACTATACATAATGTATGCATTACATTAGAACACATGGTATTGATATTAGTATACATAATGTATGTATTACATTAGAACACATGGTATTGATATTAGTATACATACTGTATGTATTACATTAGAACACATGGTATAGATGGTACTATACATAATGTATGTATTACATTGAACACATGGTATAGATGGTACTATACATAATGTATGTATTACATTAGAACACATGGTATAGATATTAGTATACATCATGTATGTATTACATTGAACACATGGTATAGATGGTACTATACATAATGTATGTATTACATTGAACACATGGTATAGATGGTACTATACATACTGTATGTATTACATTAGAACACATGGTATAGATATTAGTATACATCATGTATGTATTACATTGAACACATGGTATAGATGGTACTATACATAATGTATGTATTACATTAGAACACATGATGTATGTATTACATTAGAACACATGGTATAGATGGTACTATACATAATGTATGTATTACATTAGAACACATGGTATAGATGGTACTATACATAATGTATGTATTACATTAGAACACATGGTATAGATGGTACTATACATACTGTATGTATTACATTAGAACACATGGTATAGATGGTACTATACAGACTGTATGTATTACATTAGAACACATGGTATAGATATTACTATACATACTGTATGTATTACATTAGAACACATGGTATAGATGGTACTATACATACTGTATGTATTACATTAGAACACATGGTATAGATGGTACTATACAGACTGTATGTATTACATTAGAACACATGGTATAGATGGTACTATACATAATGTATGTATTACATTAGAACACATGGTATAGATATTACTATACATACTGTATGTATTACATTAGAACACATGGTATAGATGGTACTATACATACTGTATGTATTACATTAGAACACATGGTATAGATGGTACTATACATACTGTATGTATTACATTAGAACACATGGTATAGATGGTACTATACATAATGTATGTATTACATTAGAACACATGGTATAGATATTACTATACATACTGTATGTATTACATTAGAACACATGGTATAGATGGTACTATACATACTGTATGTATTACATTAGAACACATGGTATAGATGGTACTATACATAATGTATGTATTACATTAGAACACATGGTATTGATGGTACTATACATACTGTATGTATTACATTAGAACACATGGTATAGATGGTACTATACATAATGTATGTATTACATTAGAACACATGGTATAGATAGTACTATACATAATGTATGTATTACATTAGAACACATGGTATAGATGGTACTATACATACTGTATGTATTACATTAGAACACATGGTATAGATGGTACTATACATACTGTATGTATTACATTAGAACACATGGTATAGATGGTACTATACATAATGTATGTATTACATTAGAACACATGGTATAGATATTACTATACATACTGTATGTATTACATTAGAACACATGGTATAGATGGTACTATACATACTGTATGTATTACATTAGAACACATGGTATAGATGGTACTATACAGACTGTATGTATTACATTAGAACACATGGTATAGATGGTACTATACATAATGTATGTATTACATTAGAACACATGGTATAGATGGTACTATACATACTGTATGTATTACATTAGAACACATGGTATAGATATTACTATACATACTGTATGTATTACATTAGAACACATGGTATAGATGGTACTATACATACTGTATGTATTACATTAGAACACATGGTGGTACTATACATAATGTATGCATTACATTAGAACACATGGTATTGATATTAGTATACATAATGTATGTATTACATTAGAACACATGGTATTGATATTAGTATACATACTGTATGTATTACATTAGAACACATGGTATAGATGGTACTATACATAATGTATGTATTACATTGAACACATGGTATAGATGGTACTATACATAATGTATGTATTACATTAGAACACATGGTATAGATATTAGTATACATCATGTATGTATTACATTGAACACATGGTATAGATGGTACTATACATAATGTATGTATTACATTGAACACATGGTATAGATGGTACTATACATACTGTATGTATTACATTAGAACACATGGTATAGATATTAGTATACATCATGTATGTATTACATTGAACACATGGTATAGATGGTACTATACATAATGTATGTATTACATTAGAACACATGGTATAGATGGTACTATACATAATGTATGTATTACATTAGAACACATGGTATAGATGGTACTATACATAATGTATGTATTACATTGAACACATGGTATAGATGGTACTATACATAATGTATGTATTACATTAGAACACATGGTATAGATGGTACTATACATCATGTATGTATTACATTGAACACATGGTATAGATGGTACTATACATACTGTATGTATTACATTAGAACACATGGTATAGATGGTACTATACATACTGTATGTATTACATTAGAACACATGGTATAGATGGTACTATACATACTGTATGTATTACATTAGAACACATGGTATAGATGGTACTATACATACTGTATGTATTACATTAGAACACATGGTATAGGTGGTACTATACATAATGTATGTATTACATTAGAACACATGGTATAGATGGTACTATACATACTGTATGTATTACATTAGAACACATGGTATAGATGGTACTGTACATACTGTATGTATTACATTAGAACACATGGTATAGATGGTACTATACATAATGTATGTATTACATTAGAACACATGGTATAGATGGTACTATACATACTGTATGTATTACATTAGAACACATGGTATAGATGGTACTGTACAGACTGTATGTATTACATTAGAACACATGGTATAGATGGTACTGTACATACTGTATGTATTACATTAGAACACATGGTATAGATGGTACTATACAGACTGTATGTATTACATTAGAACACATGGTATAGATGGTACTATACATAATGTATGTATTACATTAGAACACATGGTATAGATGGTACTATACATACTGCATGTATTACATTAGAACACATGGTATAGATATTACTATACATACTGTATGTATTACATTAGAACACATGGTATAGATGGTACTATACATACTGTATGTATTACATTAGAACACATGGTATAGATGGTACTATACATACTGTATGTATTACATTAGAACACATGGTATAGATGGTACTATACATAATGTATGTATTACATTAGAACACATGGTATAGATGGTACTATACATACTGTATGTATTACATTAGAACACATGGTATAGATATTACTATACATACTGTATGTATTACATTAGAACACATGGTATAGATGGTACTATACAGACTGTATGTATTACATTAGAACACATGGTATAGATGGTACTGTACAGACTGTATGTATTACATTAGAACACATGGTATAGATGGTACTATACATAATGTATGTATTACATTAGAACACATGGTATAGATGGTACTATACATACTGTATGTTAAATCTTTAGATCGTTGCTCCATCCTCAGCTACCCTGGTGTGACCTGAGGCTCAGCCGACGTCATGGCTATCTCTCCCACTGTAACCCTCCACCTGGACGATGGTGTGGTGCGTGGTCTGGACCTGCAGTCCTGTGCTGCCCAGCTGTGTAAAGGACATGGTCACTGTGTGGCTCAGGGACAGGCCACCACCTGTGAGTGTATCCTGGGGTACAGAGGAGAGTTCTGCCATGAGAGTGTCAATGAGGCAATCAGTGTTCCTCTCACCCTGGGGGTATTGGCCTTTATCGTTGGCATCCTCATCCTCTCCTTCATCATTGCTTTCATCAGGCGAAGGGTCAAGTTCAGAAGGTGGTAACTATAGAATTATTCATATAATTAAATATAAATACAGCCAACTTGAACGTATGGTGAAACGGTCCTCCTGTACTTGGAACCCTTGTGCTAATGTTGTTTGTGTCGTCATAGGAAAACTGCAGCCAAGGATTCTAATGGTTTAGAGAAAGACATTCTGTAGCACCACCATACTCAAGGTAGGACATTCAACCACGTCTCACACAATAATTAGCAATAACTGAACCATAACTCATGCCACAAACATGAATTTCATGTTAAGAAAAAAACTGGTACGATGTTATTTACAGTAGTTAAAACAATTTGTATGAATGTTTAAAGTTTATGAAGTGTTTAACATGTCTAGTGAACTGTGAATGTCTGTTCTCTGTGATTTTAATGATATTGTCACACTTCTTGTAGGTTTGGTTGATGGTCCAACATCAGAGCACATCCCCTTCATCAGGCTTTATCCCCGGTATAAACAATTATATACTGTAGTACTATTTATATAAACTATATACTGTAGTACTATTTATATAAGCAACTATATACTGTAGTACTATTTATATAAGCAACTATATACTGTAGTACTATTTATATAAACAACTAACTGTAGTACTATTTATATAAGCAACTATATACTGTAGTACTATTTATATAAGCAACTATATACTGTAGTACTATTTATATAAGCAACTATATACTGTAGTACTATTTATATAAACAACTAACTGTAGTACTATTTATATAAACAACTATATACTGTAGTACTATTTATATAAACAACTATATACTGTGGTACTATTTATATAAACAACTAACTGTAGTACTATTTATATAAACAACTATATACTGTAGTACTATTTATATAAACAACTATATACTGTAGTACTATTTATATAAGCAACTATATACTGTAGTACTATTTATATAAACAACTAACTGTAGTACTATTTATATAAGCAACTATATACTGTAGTACTATTTATATAAACAACTAACTGTAGTACTATTTATATAAGCAACTATATACTGTAGTACTATTTATATAAGCAACTATATACTGTGGTACTATTTATATAAACAACTAACTGTAGTACTATTTATATAAACAACTATATACTGTGGTACTATTTATATAAACAACTATATACTGTAGTACTCTTCATATGAACTACATACGCTAGTGTTTACTATACCATAGGACTTCATATATAAACCACTATGCTGTGGTGCTAATAGAAATCCATATGGTGGGACTACTCGTATAAAGTAAGGACTGTTTTTTGGCTATAGCTGTGTTCGAATACTAACAAACTGTATACTACATACTTAATAACTATATATTACATACTATATACTGTTTGTTGATTTTTAGTATACTGTAAATGACCGGTATCCTTTCAGTTGATTGTACTAGCGCTTCGCCTGTCTATCGGTAGTTGATGCTGTTGCCATGCAACTTCTTGTTAGCATAGCTAACAAATTACTAGATAGACATTTTACGACTTCATTGAGAACCCACAACGACTATACCACTTAGCTAAGCAAAGAATAATCAAGTCAATAAATGTTGTGTAGTTAGATAGCATATAGTTAATATACTGGCAAGTTTGTATTAGTAGCTAGCTAACATGCGGTACCTACAAGCAACTGCTGTAATGATATGCTATGCAGTTTGTAAGGCTAGCATTGCTAACAAACTGTCAGCGAACGTAATGTGACTTATTTGAAAAGTCGTTACTTCTGAGTTGCGCAGCGGTCTAAAACACTGCATCTCAGTGCTAAAGGTGTCACTACAGACCCTGGTTCGATTCCAGGCTGTATCACAACCGACCGTGATTCGGAGTCCCATAGGGCGGCGCACAATTGGCCCAGGGTCGTCCGGGTTAGGGTTTGGCCAGGGTAGGCCGTCATTGTAAATAAGAATTTGTTCTCAACTGACTTGCCTAGTTAAACCACAAAATTAAAGGTTACATAAAAATTACATTTCTCAACAATTTCCTTCCGTTTGATCCGGGCCTGACTGATTTACCTCTGTTTGATCCTGACCTGACTGTTAGTGTTATCTGACTCAGGACAAGTGATTGAAAGGCACACCTAAGGAGTGGAAACATTTTACACATTTTCTCCAAAACATGACAGGAATTTCAACGCTGGTAAACCAGTCAGTCCAACAGTGTTTTTCATTGGCAACAGAAAGCATCCGCTGGGGATTGAGGTTTGAAAATCAACACTGTTCTATACAGGCTGTAGTGTTCTTGGAAACAGGTTTCGTCTTGCATACTCAGGATTGCATGACTATCCCTATTGTGCTGCTGAGTGCCTTAGATCAAAGTGAAGTTTACTGTCCAACATCAGAGCTTGGCCTTTTCATTGGCTCCATCTCTGGTACATGTATAAATAACTATATACTGTAGTACTCTTCATATAAACAACTATATACTTAAGTACTCTTCATGTAAACTATATATTGTAGTAGTATTCATATAAACAACTAAATGTATGATTACCTTATATACACGACTACTGTATACAGTATACTGAAGTACTATTCATATAAACAACTATATACTGTAGTACTTTTAATACGAGCAACTAAATACTTTAGTGCTATTTATATTACCAACTATATTCATATAAACTACATGCGCTAGTACTACTAGTGTTAACTACTATTCCATAGGACTACTTAAATAAACTGCTATGCTGTGGTACTAATATAAATCCATATGGTGGGACTACTCGTATAAAGGACTGTGCTGTGGTACTAATATAAATCCATATATGGTGGGACTACTCGTATAAAGGACTGTGCTGTGGTACTAATATAAATCCATATATGGTGGGACTACTCGTATAAAGGACTGTGCTGTGGTACTAATATAAATCCATATATGGTGGGACTACTCGTATAAAGGACTGTTCTTTTGGTTACGTCTTTATACTGACTAACTTTATAATTTTTTTCTGGGAAACCAAAGCCTCGACGAGCAGCAGCTTTTCACAGTGATCCTGGCCTGTCTGGTTTATATGGTGATGCATGCTGTTATGACTGATTAGTGTGGTGATGCATTCCCTTGCCTTATTGTTGCCTGATTGGTTTGTGTTGCCTGATTGGTTTGTGTTGCTTGTGGTTGTTGCTTGTGGTTTGTTTGACTGATTTTGTTGCCTGACTTAGTGTTATCTCTGACTCATGAGTGACTAATAGGCACACCTAAGCAATGGCAACATTCAGTTGATCCGAAACATGACAGGAATTCCAACGGAGCTTTTCATTGGCCACAAAGGTTTGAAAATATACACTGTATACAAGTCTGGTCCCCTTGCTGATATAATTTTCTCTTGTAACTGTAAACTCAAGTGAGTTTGTCTTAATTTCAAGCTGCTCCAGTCTCTCCCTCTGGAGGTTGGTGAGAACATAATGGAAGCCTGTCCAGTCATGGACTTTCGGATCATACAACCGCCTTGTTAATTCCATGGAGATAAAATGCTATGTTCTTGAATAATTATTGTAGTCGCATTGCAAACAAAATATTTTATCCATTGTATTTTTTAAGCTTTGTTCTTGTATCTGAATGTTGGATATGCTTAAACCTGGGCACATTCACATTAAAACACTGTTTACTTCTGTGATCAATGTCTCCTAGTGGTATCCTTTGAAACGGATTGTTTATCACATTTGTCGAACCATCACACTTTGTAGAACTAACCTGTAGATCATAGTTTTTACCTGTTTATGACATCCATGCACTTGGTCAACAAAACAACTTGTTGGCATTCCTAGAGTAGAAAGCAGGGTTTAAACCCAAATTATTTTACAATTGTTTCGTTCCACTCTTCTGACAAGCAAAATAAAGTTCTGAACTGGTTTGAAGCAACAACAAAAAATTTACCGGTGTATATTTTTCCTTTTTATAACCTGTCAAATCAACTTTTTTAAACATTAAATGACTAAACCAATCAGTGCGGATAGAGCAGTTAATCTAGTTTATATGTGATGGACAGACAAGTATACCAGAAGGGCACCAGCATTAAAACAAGTATTACCTTTCTGTAAATAAATCCAACATGAAACGTGATAACTAGGCCTATAGTATCTTTAACTAGTGAAAAAGTGAATCCATTCTCTTCTAGCTAATTAAATATGTATCTCCATATCTTCTGAATCAAGCTTGTACTGTACCCCGCCTTCTCTGCTCACTGGTCACCATAGCAGCACCTACACGTAGCACGTGCTCCAGCACGTATATTTCACTGGTCACCCCCAATGCCAACTCCTCATTTGGTCGCCTTTCCTTCCAGTTCTGCTAAATAGCACACCAACTACCACATCCCCATATTATTACTTACCCTCTTTTGCTTTTGCACCCCCCAGTATCTCTACTTGCACATTCATATTCTGCACATCTATCACTCCAGTGTTTAATTGCTAAATTGTATGGCTTATTTATTGCCTTACCTCCCTAATCTTACTACATTTGCACACACTGTATCGATTTTTCTATTTTGTTATTGACTACATTTGTTTATCCCATGTGTAACTCTGTTTGTTTCGAACTGCTTTGCTTTCTTGGCCAAGTCGCAGTTGTAAATGAGAACTTGTTCTCAACAGGCCTACCAGGTTAAAAGGTGAAATAAATAAAAAAGCGTGTACTGTCAGTACAGTAGCCTCTGCTTCAGAAGGGGTAGGGGCACGTAGCCTAAACATGCTCAGTCAAAGATTTTCAGGCAGACACTGGAATACGTTTGAGTGACAGTGAGGGCTTTGCATAGGAGCTTTAATTGTCTGTGTGGGATTAGAAACAAATGCCTGGAATGTAAAATAACGTTATTAACTGGTTCCCATGCTTTTAAAATAACGGTTCTGTTCCTGAATAGTATGGATCAATGGGACACCTGTGACTTCTGTTTCACTATTCTGTCTTGTATCTTAACCTCAGTCTGTAGAGTCAAACTACTGTCGTTAAACTGTTAATTCAACATGTCAACCCTCAGTAGGAACTACTGTCGTTAAACTGTTAATTCAACATGTCAACCCTCCGTAGGAACTACTGTCGTTAAACTGTTAATTCAACATGTCAACCCTCCGTAGGAACTACTGTCGTTAAACTGTTAATTCAACATGTCAACCCTCCGTAGGAACTACTGTCGTTAAACTGTTAATTCAACATGTCAACCCTCCGTAGGAACTCCTGTCGTTAAACTGTTAATTCAACATGTCAACCCTCAGTAGGAACTACTGTCGTTAAACTGTTAATTCAACATGTCAACCCTCCGTAGGAACTACTGTCGTTAAACTGTTAATTCAACATGTCAACCCTCCGTAGGAACTACTGTCGTTAAACTGTTAATTCAACATGTCAACCCTCCGTAGGAACTACTGTCGTTAAACTGTTAATTCAACATGTCAACCCTCCGTAGGAACTACTGTCGTTAAACTGTTAATTCAACATGTCAACCCTCCGTAGGAACTACTGTCGTTAAACTGTTAATTCAACATGTCAACCCTCCGTAGGAACTACTGTCGTTAAACTGTTAATTCAACATGTCAACCCTCCGTAGGAACTACTGTCGTTAAACTGTTAATTCAACATGTCAACCCTCCGTAGGAACTACTGTCGTTAAACTGTTAATTCAACATGTCAACCCTCCGTAGGAACTCCTGTCGTTAAACTGTTAATTCAACATGTCAACCCTCCGTAGGAACTCCTGTCGTTAAACTGTTAATTCAACATGTCAACCCTCAGTAGGAACTCCTGTCGTTAAACTGTTAATTCAACATGTCAACCCTCAGTAGGAACTCCTGTCGTTAAACTGTTAATTCAACATGTCAACCCTCCGTAGGAACTACTGTCGTTAAACTGTTAATTCAACATGTCAACCCTCAGTAGGAACTACTGTCGTTAAACTGTTAATTCAACATGTCAACCCTCCGTAGGAACTACTGTCGTTAAACTGTTAATTCAACATGTCAACCCTCCGTAGGAACTACTGTCGTTAAACTGTTAATTCAACATGTCAACCCTCCGTAGGAACTACTGTCGTTAAATTGTTAATTCAACATGTCAACCCTCCGTAGGAACTACTGTCGTTAAACTGTTAATTCAACATGTCAACCCTCCGTAGGAACTACTGTCGTTAAACTGTTAATTCAACATGTCAACCCTCCGTAGGAACTACTGTCGTTAAACTGTTAATTCAACATGTCAACCCTCCGTAGGAACTACTGTCGTTAAACTGTTAATTCAACATGTCAACCCTCCGTAGGAACTACTGTCGTTAAACTGTTAATTCAACATGTCAACCCTCCGTAGGAACTACTGTCGTTAAACTGTTAATTCAACATGTCAACCCTCCGTAGGAACTACTGTCGTTAAACTGTTAATTCAACATGTCAACCCTCCGTAGGAACTACTGTCGTTAAACTGTTAATTCAACATGTCAACCCTCCGTAGGAACTACTGTCGTTAAACTGTTAATTCAACATGTCAACCCTCCGTAGGAACTACTGTCGTTAAACTGTTAATTCAACATGTCAACCCTCAGTAGGAACTCCTGTCGTTAAACTGTTAATTCAACATGTCAACCCTCAGTAGGAACTCCTGTCGTTAAACTGTTAATTCAACATGTCAACCCTCAGTAGGAACTCCTGTCGTTAAACTGTTAATTCAACATGTCAACCCTCCGTAGGAACTACTGTCGTTAAACTGTTAATTCAACATGTCAACCCTCAGTAGGAACTACTGTCGTTAAACTGTTAATTCAACATGTCAACCCTCCGTAGGAACTACTGTCGTTAAACTGTTAATTCAACATGTCAACCCTCCGTAGGAACTACTGTCGTTAAACTGTTAATTCAACATGTCAACCCTCCGTAGGAACTACTGTCGTTAAATTGTTAATTCAACATGTCAACCCTCCGTAGGAACTACTGTCGTTAAACTGTTAATTCAACATGTCAACCCTCCGTAGGAACTACTGTCGTTAAACTGTTAATTCAACATGTCAACCCTCCGTAGGAACTACTGTCGTTAAACTGTTAATTCAACATGTCAACCCTCCGTAGGAACTCCTGTCGTTAAACTGTTAATTCAACATGTCAACCCTCCGTAGGAACTACTGTCGTTAAACTGTTAATTCAACATGTCAACCCTCCGTAGGAACTACTGTCGTTAAACTGTTAATTCAACATGTCAACCCTCAGTAGGAACTCCTGTCGTTAAACTGTTAATTCAACATGTCAACCCTCCGTAGGAACTACTGTCGTTAAACTGTTAATTCAACATGTCAACCCTCCGTAGGAACTACTGTCGTTAAACTGTTAATTCAACATGTCAACCCTCAGTAGGAATTAATAGAATATATTAAACAGAAAAACACTAAATATTTTATTTCATAAAACCCCTTGTATCCTACAGTAAGATAACATATCCTAAACGCACTAAACAAAATCACTTGCAGTAGGATCATAACATGTATCCTAACAGTAGGATAACTTGTAGGCCAAACAGCCCTTAATATAATGATTTCCAGTAGGAAGTAACATGTAGTCTGAGCATCCTATCCTCCTGGAATAGAATATAAAGTGCATTTAGACAATTAAGTAGACAATGATTTGAGCACACAGATCCCGACCCATTGAATATTTAAGGGTGTATGTGTGTGTATATAGTATTCAGACCCCTTGACTTAACACATTCTGTTATATTAGTCTTATTATAAAATGGATTAAATAAAGGCAATTCCTCAAATCCCCACACAATACACCATAATGACAAAGCGAAAACAGGTTCTTAGAATTTTTCTAGTATTCAGACCCTTTTCTATGAGACTCGAAATTGAGCTCAGGTGCATCCTGTTTCCATTGATCATCCTTTAAATGTTTCTCAATCAAATGTTATTTGTCACATACACATGGTTAGCAGATGTTAATGCGAGTATAGCGAAATGCTTGTGCTTCTAGTTCCGACTATGCAGTAATATCTAACAAGTAATCTAACCTAGCAATTTCACAACTACCTTATACACACGTGTAAATGAATGAATAAGAATATGTACATAAAAATATATGAATGAGCGATGGCTGAACGGCATAGGCAAGATGCAGTAGATGGTATAGAGTACAGTATATACATATGAGATGAGTAATGTAGGGTATGTAAACATTATTTAAAGTGGCTAGTGATATATTTATTACATCCATTTTGCATTATTAAAGTGGCTAGAGATGAGTCAGTATGTTGGCAGCAGCCACTCAATGGCTACAACTTGATTGGAGTCCACCTATGGTCAATTAAATTGATTGGACATGATTTGGAAAGGCACACACCTGTCACAGTTGACAGTGCATGTCAGAGCAAAAACCAAGCCATTAGGTCGAAGAAATTGTCCGTAGAGCTCCGAGACAGGATTGTGTTGAGGCACAGATTTGGGGAAGGGTACCAAAACATTTCTGCAGCATTGAAGGTCCCCAAGAACAGTGGCCTCATTCTTAAATGGAATAAGTTTGGAACCACCAACACTGGCCACCCAGCCATACTGAGCAATTGGGGGAGAAGGGCCTTTGTCAGGGAGGTGACCAGAACCTGATGGTCACTCTGACAGAGCTCTGGAGTTCCTCTGTGGAGATGGGAGAACCTTCCAGAAGGACAATCATCTCTGCAGCACGCCACCAGTCAGGCCTTTATGGTTGAGGAGCCGGACGGAAGCCACTCCTCAGTAAAAGGCACATGACAGCCCACTTGGAGTTTGCTAAAAGGCACCTAAAGGACTCAGACCATGTGAAACAAGATTCTCTGGTCTGATGAAACCAAGATTAAAATCTTTAGCCTGAATGCCAAGCGTCACGTTGGGAGGAAACCTGGCACCATCCCTACGGTGAAGCATGGTGGTGGCAGCATCATGCTGTGGGGATGTTTTTCAGCAGCAGGGGCTGGGAGACTAGTCGGGATCGAGGGAAAAATGAACGGAGCAAAGTACAGAGATCCTTGATGAAAACCTGCTCCAAAGCACTCAGGACCTCAGACTGGGGCGAACGTTCACCTTCCAACAGGACAACAACCCTAAGCACACAGCCAAAACAACGCAGGAGTGGCTTCGGGACAAGTTTCTGAATGTCCTTGAGTGGCTCAGCCAGAGCTTGGACTTGAACCCGATGGAACATCTCTGGAGAGACCTGAAAATAGCTGTGCATCGACGCTCCCCATCCAACCTGACAGAGGTTGAGAGGATCTGCAGAGAAAAATGGGAGAAACTCCCCAAATACAGGTGTGCCAAGCTTGTAGCGTCATACCCAAGACTCGAGGCTGTAATTGCTGCCAAAGGTGCTTCAACAAAGAACTGAGTCAAGGGTCTGAATACTTATGTAAATGTGATTTATTTTTTTATAAATTAGCAAACATTTCTAAAAGTCTGTTTTTGCATTGCCATTACAGGGTAGTGTGTGTAGAATGATGGGAACAAAAACAATTTAATCAATTTTATAATAGGGTTGTAACCTAACAAAATGTAAAAAAAAGTCAAGGGGTCTGAATACTTTCCGAAGGCACTATATTCCATGTTCTATGGAGCTGGCATTGTCATTTGTAAATAATGTTACATCTTCAAATACTAACATGCCATAGGCCACATCATAGGCATATGTGTGAATGAATTTATATTACTATCATATTCACCCAAACAACAAGATTAGGTCTAGTTTTATGGTTAAAACGACATGCCTACATGTAGAGGTAAATGTCCTTCATTGGTAGATATGTAACGTTACTATGTAGTGCTATAGAATACATGTCACACCTATCAATGGCAACTGACCCTCTTCACCATAATGTCCTCACAGATCAACGTCATAAGCAGGTCGTCTTCCTCCGTACGAGGTGCTCTTTGCCCGGGGGAAGTCCGCCTCGTCTTCCATAGAGTCTTTAGAGTAGGGAACGCTGCTAACGCTACTCCGGGTTCGGGCTATGCTCGGCACCTCGATGCGGCGCGTTGGGGGTTTGGTGTTTCTGAAGTGTGCTGTGGTCTCCGAGACTCGCGTCTCTCCGCGGTTCTTACCGCCACAGCAACGACATATCCCAATGAACATGACCAAGCCGCCCAGTAGCTCGAAGATGCCCCCGATGTATCCCAAAATAATACAGTAGCCGACGCGAATGTCGGTGCTGGATGCGGCGATGTCCTTGAGGATGTGAGTGTACCATGCAATAGGGATGATCGTCAAGACTCCAGACAGAAAGATTAGCATTCCCCCCAGCCCGGCTACTGTCCAGTTCGGGCGGTCTCTCCAGCACCTTACCCCGGGGGTTGCCGTGGCCAGCCCGATCAGAGTCAATATCAGAGACGCTACCATCAAGCCCTGGGCGACCACTATAATCTGGTTGTTGAAGTACGCTTCGTCCTTTTGGCTACATTGGTTTACTCGGGATGAGTCGGACACCTTGCATATGTCCCAGATGCCTTGTTGTAGGAACGTATCAACCGGCAGTAAGGCGATAGTGTTGATGGTTCTCCAGTTGGGAGCCACTGTCGCTGTGAGGTTTAGGATCCAGCCGCAAGGGGCAAGGACCATTCCGAAGATAAAAATGCCCGGTGTGCGCATCGAAGTGCGGATCCACTGCTCCGCTTGGCTCGGCATGGCTTCTGGACTGCTGTTACTAACTTGTTAAGGTGATACAGCAGCACTAGTCAGTCTAAGGAAACTAAAGTTGACAGTCTGGAGTGTTGACTTAAAAACTTGTCCGACTGAAACTGAGGGGGGTGGTACGGTGATAATAAGTTGGGTGTGGTTTCACTTTGAAAGAGCACCTGTTGCATCTGCTTTAGACAGCTTCTAATCTCGTCTAATTTGATATAGGCTATTATACGACTAACTTAATATGTGTATCTAAATGTTGGACTTCAGTATGCTACATCCGCCTAGTTAATGCTATTTCAAAATACACGCACATTATATTAAACAAATATATATTACTTCATTTTCGTATCAATCTCCTTATGTTATAACATATTGGCAGTTTAGCCTAATAAGAAAGGAACCAATCACGATGATGCATTTAACTGACTAATATCAATACGTTTTATGATATGGCTTCCTCGAAGCTGACAGCCTGACTGGGAATGTGGTCATCAGAATACTTCGTCAACTGAGAATGTTCTGGAATGTGGCTCAACAGGAACTGGCCTGTCGTGGTGGTGATGACATGAAACAGTCAATTGATGCAGAGAGAATTAAACGTTTGGTCCTACACTCTAAAAATGTTTAACTTAATTATTAGTATTTCATACAGTATAGTATACCTGTCTGCATGGGCAAATTGGGCTGGACCATCTTTCTTTTAATAGGGTGAGCTGGTCTCACAGTGCCTTCAGAAAGTAGTCACACCCCTTTACTTATTCCCCCACATTTTCTTGTTAAGTGTGATTCAAATGGATTTAATCCTTTTTTGTCAACAGTCTACACAAAATATGAATGTCGAAGTGGAAGAAAAATTCTAACATTGGTAAAAAAAAATATGGAAAATAACACTAATAATCTTGATTGTATAAATCTTCAACCCCATGAGTCAATACATGTTACATTCACCTGGGATTACTTTCTAAATTTGTCTCTAAGAGCTTTCCATACCTGAACGAAATGAACTAAATTAATTGTCCAAAAAATTTGAGCAGTCAACAGCTCATGGTCTGGTCTCAATCTTAATGACACAGAAATCAACTGTCTCCTGTAGTCCGATGACCTGGTACCGCTGCCCCCACAGAACAGGGGACAAGTAGATAATCTTCAACAGTCTGTCAAACCTGGGCCCTGACAGTCAATCTCAAAAAGAATAACATAATATTCCATAAAAGGTCCAGATGTCAGAGAAACCAATATACAGTTGAAGTCGGAAGTTTACATACACTTAGGTTGTAGTCATTAACTCGTTTTTCAAATACTCCACACATTTCTTGTTAACTAACTATAGTTTTGGCAAGTCGGTTAGGACATCTACTTGTGCATGACACAAGTAAATTTTCCAGTAATTTATTACAGACAGATTATTTCACTTATAATTCACTGTATCACAATTCCAGTGGGTCAGAAGTTTACATACACTAAGGTGACTGTGCCTTTCCAGAAAATTATGTCATGGCTTTAGAAGCTTCTGATAGGCTAATTTACATAATTTGAGTCAATTGGAGGTGTACCTGTGGATGTATTTCAAGGCCTACCTTCAAACTCTTTGTCTCTTTGCTTGACATCATGGGAAAATCAAAAGAAATCAGCCAAGACCTCAGAAAAACAATTGACAAGGACCAGTGGATTGGAATCCACTCCAGTTTTAAACATTGATGAAGAAATAGGTATGTTTAAATGGTTTAACTTTCAAAATTGGGGTCATCTTGGTGTTACTGAATTATACTGCACTACATCTTTATGTAGACAGTGATGCAACATTTTTAAATGTGTCTCAAGTCTCCAGAATTTTGGATTTGAGATCAAATGTTTGATATGAGGTTACAGTACAGAATGTCATCTTTTATTTCAGGGTATTTTCAGACTTTTCTGATTTACCGTTTTGAAATGAAAGCACTTTATATGTCTAGTTGCAAGTTGTATTAGTCGTATGTACAGGATACTGATGGTAACACTATCCAATGAAATGCTTACTTGCAGGTAGCTTCTCGACAAAGCCATTGAAAATGCTGGAGTGTAGAGACATTCAACATTTAAGCATCACTGTCCCAATACTACTGTAGGGGAGTGTAATAACGACATCCCAAT
This sequence comes from Salvelinus namaycush, assembly GCF_016432855.1. Taxonomy (NCBI): domain Eukaryota; kingdom Metazoa; phylum Chordata; class Actinopteri; order Salmoniformes; family Salmonidae; genus Salvelinus; species Salvelinus namaycush. The sequence goes on from NW_024058031.1 coordinate 344,888, forward strand.
ACTACTGTAGGGGAGTGTAATAACGACATCCCAATACTACTGTAGGGGAGTGTAATAACGACATCCCAATACTACTGTAGGGGAGTGTAATAACGACATCCCAATACTACTGTAGGGGAGTGTAATAACAACATCCAAATACTACTGTAGGAGTGTAATAACAACATCCAAATACTACTGTAGGGGAGTGTAATAACAACATCCCAATACTACTGTAGGGGAGTGTAATAACGACATCCCAATACTACTGTAGGGGAGTGTAATAACAACATCCCAATACTACTGTAGGGGAGTGTAATAACAACATCCCAATACTACTGTAGGGGAGTGTAATAACAACATCCCAATACTACTGTAGGGGAGTGTAATAACAACATCCAAATACTACTGTAGGGGAGTGTAATAACAACATCCAAATACTACTGTAGGGGAGTGTAATAACAACATCCCAATACTACTGTAGGGGAGTGCAATAACAACATCCAAATACTACTGTAGGGGAGTGTAATAACAACATCCCAATACTACTGTAGGGGAGTGTAATAACAACATCCCAATACTACTGTAGGGGAGTGTAATAACAACATCCCAATACTACTGTAGGGGAGTGTAATAACGACATCCCAATACTACTGTAGGGGAGTGTAATAACAAGATCCAAATACCACTGTAGGGGAGTGTAATAACAAGATCCAAATACCACTGTAGGGGAGTGCAGTAACAAGATCCAAATACCACTGTAGGGGAGTGCAATAACAAGATCCAAATACCACTGTAGGGGAGTGCAATAACAAGATCCAAATACTACTGTAGGGGAGTGCAATAACAAGATCCAAATACTACTGTAGGGGAGTGCAATAACAAGATCCAAATACTACTGTAGGGGAGTGCAATAACAAGATCCAAATACTACTGTAGGGGAGTGCAATAACAAGATCCAAATACTACTGTAGGGGAGTGCAATAACATCCAAATACTACTGTAGGGGAGTGCAATAACATCCAAATACTACTGTAGGGGAGTGCAATAACATCCAAATACTACTGTAGGGGAGTGCAATAACATCCAAATACTACTGTAGGGGAGTGCAATAACATCCAAATACTACTGTAGGGGAGTGCAATAACATCCAAATACTACTGTAGGGGAGTGCAATAACATCCAAATACTACTGTAGGGGAGTGCAATAACATCCAAATACTACTGTAGGGGAGTGCAATAACATCCAAATACTACTGTAGGGGAGTGCAATAACATCCAAATACTACTGTAGGGGAGTGCAATAACATCCAAATACTACTGTAGGGGAGTGCAATAACATCCAAATACTACTGTAGGGGAGTGCAATAACATCCAAATACTACTGTAGGGGAGTGCAATAACATCCAAATACTACTGTAGGGGAGTGCAATAACATCCAAATACTACTGTAGGGGAGTGCAATAACATCCAAATACTACTGTAGGGGAGTGCAATAACATCCAAATACTACTGTAGGGGAGTGCAATAACAACATCCAAATACTACTGTAGGGGAGTGCAATAACAACATCCAAATACTACTGTAGGGGAGTGCAATAACAACATCCAAATACTACTGTAGGGGAGTGCAATAACAACATCCAAATACTACTGTAGGGGAGTGCAATAACAACATCCAAATACTACTGTAGGGGAGTGCAATAACAACATCCAAATACTACTGTAGGGGAGTGCAATAACAACATCCAAATACTACTGTAGGGGAGTGCAATAACAACATCCAAATACTACTGTAGGGGAGTGCAATAACAACATCCAAATACTACTGTAGGGGAGTGCAATAACAACATCCAAATACTACTGTAGGGGAGTGCAATAACAACATCCAAATACTACTGTAGGGGAGTGCAATAACAACATCCAAATACTACTGTAGGGGAGTGCAATAACAACATCCAAATACTACTGTAGGGGAGTGCAATAACAACATCCAAATACTACTGTAGGGGAGTGCAATAACAACATCCAAATACTACTGTAGGGGAGTGCAATAACAACATCCAAATACTACTGTAGGGGAGTGCAATAACAACATCCAAATACTACTGTAGGGGAGTGCAATAACAACATCCAAATACTACTGTAGGGGAGTGCAATAACAACATCCAAATACTACTGTAGGGGAGTGCAATAACAACATCCAAATACTACTGTAGGGGAGTGCAATAACAACATCCAAATACTACTGTAGGGGAGTGCAATAACAACATCCAAATACTACTGTAGGGGAGTGCAATAACAACATCCAAATACTACTGTAGGGGAGTGCAATAACAACATCCAAATACTACTGTAGGGGAGTGCAATAACAACATCCAAATACTACTGTAGGGGAGTGCAATAACAACATCCAAATACTACTGTAGGGGAGTGCAATAACAACATCCAAATACTACTGTAGGGGAGTGCAATAACAAGATCCAAATACTACTGTAGGGGAGTGCAATAACAAGATCCAAATACTACTGTAGGGGAGTGCAATAACAAGATCCAAATACTACTGTAGGGGAGTGCAATAACAACATCCAAATACTACTGTAGGGGAGTGCAATAACAACATCCCAATACTACTGTAGGGGAGTGTAATAACAACATCCCAATACTACTGTAGGGGAGTGTAATAACAACATCCAAATACTACTGTAGGAGTGTAATAACAACATCCAAATACTACTGTAGGGGAGTGTAATAACAACATCCAAATACTACTGTAGGAGTGTAATAACAACATCCAAATACTACTGTAGGGGAGTGTAATAACAACATCCAAATACTACTGTAGGAGTGTAATAACAACATCCAAATACTACTGTAGGAGTGTAATAACAACATCCAAATACTACTGTAGGGGAGTGTAATAACAACATCCCAATACTACTGTAGGGGAGTGTAATAACAACATCCCAATACTACTGTAGGGGAGTGTAATAACAACATCCAAATACTACTGTAGGGGAGTGTAATAACAAGATCCAAATACCACTGTAGGGGAGTGTAATAACAAGATCCAAATACCACTGTAGGGGAGTGCAGTAACAAGATCCAAATACCACTGTAGGGGGAGTGCAGTAACAAGATCTAAATACCACTGTAGGGGAGTGCAGTAACAAGATCCAAATACCACTGTAGGGGAGTGTAATAACAAGATCCCAATACTACTGTAGGGGAGTGTAATAACAAGATCCAAATACTACTGTAGGGGAGTGTAATAACAAGATCCCAATACTACTGTAGGGGAGTGCAATAACAAGATCCAAATACTACTGTAGGGGAGTGCAATAACAAGATCCAAATACTACTGTAGGGGAGTGCAATAACAAGATCCAAATACTACTGTAGGGGAGTGCAATAACAAGATCCAAATACTACTGTAGGGGAGTGCAATAACAAGATCCAAATACTACTGTAGGGGAGTGCAATAACAAGATCCAAATACTACTGTAGGGGAGTGCAATAACAAGATCCAAATACTACTGTAGGGGAGTGCAATAACAAGATCCAAATACTACTGTAGGGGAGTGTAATAACAACATCCAAATACTACTGTAGGGGAGTGTAATAACATCCCAATACTACTGTAGGGGAGTGTAATAACATCCAAATACTACTGTAGGGGAGTGTAATAACATCCCAATACTACTGTAGGGGAGTGTAATAACATCCAAATACTACTGTAGGGGAGTGTAATAACATCCAAATACTACTGTAGGGGAGTGTAATAACATCCAAATACTACTGTAGGGGAGTGCAATAACATCCAAATACTACTGTAGGGGAGTGCAATAACATCCAAATACTACTGTAGGGGAGTGCAATAACATCCAAATACTACTGTAGGGGAGTGCAATAACATCCAAATACTACTGTAGGGGAGTGCAATAACATCCAAATACTACTGTAGGGGAGTGCAATAACGTCCAAATACTACTGTAGGGGAGTGCAATAACATCCAAATACTACTGTAGGGGAGTGCAATAACATCCAAATACTACTGTAGGGGAGTGCAATAACATCCAAATACTACTGTAGGGGAGTGCAATAACATCCAAATACTACTGTAGGGGAGTGCAATAACAACATCCAAATACTACTGTAGGGGAGTGCAATAACAACATCCAAATACTACTGTAGGGGAGTGCAATAACAACATCCAAATACTACTGTAGGGGAGTGCAATAACAACATCCAAATACTACTGTAGGGGAGTGCAATAACAACATCCAAATACTACTGTAGGGGAGTGCAATAACAACATCCAAATACTACTGTAGGGGAGTGCAATAACAACATCCAAATACTACTGTAGGGGAGTGCAATGACAACATCCAAATACTACTGTAGGGGAGTGCAATGACAACATCCAAATACTACTGTAGGGGAGTGCAATGACAACATCCAAATACTACTGTAGGGGAGTGCAATGACAACATCCAAATACTACTGTAGGGGAGTGCAATGACAACATCCAAATACTACTGTAGGGGAGTGCAATGACAACATCCAAATACTACTGTAGGGGAGTGCAATGACAACATCCAAATACTACTGTAGGGGAGTGCAATGACAACATCCAAATACTACTGTAGGGGAGTGTAATAACGACATCCCAATACTACTGTAGGGGAGTGTAATAACAAGATCCAAATACTACTGTAGGGGAGTGTAATAACAACATCCAAATACTACTGTAGGGGAGTGTAATAACAACATCCAAATACTACTGTAGGAGTGTAATAACAACATCCAAATACTACTGTAGGAGTGTAATAACAACATCCAAATACTACTGTAGGGGAGTGTAATAACAACATCCAAATACTACTGTAGGAGTGTAATAACAACATCCAAATACTACTGTAGGGGAGTGTAATAACAACATCCCAATACTACTGTAGGAGTGTAATAACAACATCCAAATACTACTGTAGGAGTGTAATAACAACATCCCAATACTACTGTAGGGGAGTGCAGTAACAACATCCAAATACCACTGTAGGGGAGTGCAGTAACAACATCCAAATACCACTGTAGGGGAGTGCAATAACAAGATCCAAATACCACTGTAGGGGAGTGCAATAACAAGATCCAAATACCACTGTAGGGGAGTGCAATAACAAGATCCAAATACCACTGTAGGGGAGTGCAATAACAAGATCCAAATACCACTGTAGGGGAGTGCAATAACAAGATCCAAATACTACTGTAGGGGAGTGCAATAACAAGATCCAAATACTACTGTAGGGGAGTGCAATAACAAGATCCAAATACTACTGTAGGGGAGTGCAATAACAAGATCCAAATACTACTGTAGGGGAGTGCAATAACAAGATCCAAATACTACTGTAGGGGAGTGTAACAACATCCAAATACTACTGTAGGGGAGTGTAACAACATCCAAATACTACTGTAGGGGAGTGTAACAACATCCAAATACTACTGTAGGGGAGTGTAATAACATCCAAATACTACTGTAGGGGAGTGTAATAACATCCAAATACTACTGTAGGGGAGTGTAACAACATCCAAATACTACTGTAGGGGAGTGTAACAACATCCAAATACTACTGTAGGGGAGTGTAACAACATCCAAATACTACTGTAGGGGAGTGTAATAACATCCAAATACTACTGTAGGGGAGTGTAATAACATCCAAATACTACTGTAGGGGAGTGTAATAACATCCAAATACTACTGTAGGGGAGTGCAATAACATCCAAATACTACTGTAGGGGAGTGCAATAACATCCAAATACTACTGTAGGGGAGTGCAATAACATCCAAATACTACTGTAGGGGAGTGCAATAACATCCAAATACTACTGTAGGGGAGTGCAATAACATCCAAATACTACTGTAGGGGAGTGCAATAACATCCAAATACTACTGTAGGGGAGTGCAATAACAACATCCAAATACTACTGTAGGGGAGTGCAATAACAACATCCAAATACTACTGTAGGGGAGTGCAATAACAACATCCAAATACTACTGTAGGGGAGTGCAATAACAACATCCAAATACTACTGTAGGGGAGTGCAATAACAACATCCAAATACTACTGTAGGGGAGTGCAATAACAACATCCAAATACTACTGTAGGGGAGTGCAATAACAACATCCAAATACTACTGTAGGGGAGTGCAATAACAACATCCAAATACTACTGTAGGGGAGTGCAATAACAACATCCAAATACTACTGTAGGGGAGTGCAATAACAACATCCAAATACTACTGTAGGGGAGTGCAATAACAACATCCAAATACTACTGTAGGGGAGTGCAATAACAACATCCAAATACTACTGTAGGGGAGTGCAATAACAACATCCAAATACTACTGTAGGGGAGTGCAATAACAACATCCAAATACTACTGTAGGGGAGTGCAATAACAACATCCAAATACTACTGTAGGGGAGTGCAATAACAACATCCAAATACTACTGTAGGGGAGTGCAATAACAACATCCAAATACTACTGTAGGGGAGTGCAATAACAACATCCAAATACTACTGTAGGGGAGTGCAATAACAACATCCAAATACTACTGTAGGGGAGTGCAATAACAACATCCAAATACTACTGTAGGGGAGTGCAATAACAACATCCAAATACTACTGTAGGGGAGTGCAATAACAACATCCAAATACTACTGTAGGGGAGTGCAATAACAACATCCAAATACTACTGTAGGGGAGTGCAATAACAACATCCAAATACTACTGTAGGGGAGTGCAATAACAACATCCAAATACTACTGTAGGGGAGTGCAATAACAACATCCAAATACTACTGTAGGGGAGTGCAATAACAACATCCAAATACTACTGTAGGGGAGTGCAATAACAACATCCAAATACTACTGTAGGGGAGTGCAATAACAACATCCAAATACTACTGTAGGGGAGTGCAATAACAACATCCAAATACTACTGTAGGGGAGTGCAATAACAACATCCAAATACTACTGTAGGGGAGTGCAATAACATCCAAATACTACTGTAGGGGAGTGCAATAACATCCAAATACTACTGTAGGGGAGTGCAATAACATCCAAATACTACTGTAGGGGAGTGCAATAACATCCAAATACTACTGTAGGGGAGTGCAATAACATCCAAATACTACTGTAGGGGAGTGCAATAACATCCAAATACTACTGTAGGGGAGTGCAATAACAACATCCAAATACTACTGTAGGGGAGTGCAATAACAACATCCAAATACTACTGTAGGGGAGTGCAATAACAACATCCAAATACTACTGTAGGGGAGTGCAATAACAACATCCAAATACTACTGTAGGGGAGTGCAATAACAACATCCAAATACTACTGTAGGGGAGTGCAATAACAACATCCAAATACTACTGTAGGGGAGTGCAATAACAACATCCAAATACTACTGTAGGGGAGTGCAATAACAACATCCAAATACTACTGTAGGGGAGTGCAATAACAACATCCAAATACTACTGTAGGGGAGTGCAATGACAACATCCAAATACTACTGTAGGGGAGTGCAATGACAACATCCAAATACTACTGTAGGGGAGTGCAATGACAACATCCAAATACTACTGTAGGGGAGTGCAATGACAACATCCAAATACTACTGTAGGGGAGTGCAATGACAACATCCAAATACTACTGTAGGGGAGTGCAATGACAACATCCAAATACTACTGTAGGGGAGTGCAATGACAACATCCAAATACTACTGTAGGGGAGTGCAATGACAACATCCAAATACTACTGTAGGGGAGTGCAATGACAACATCCCAATACTACTGTAGGGGAGTGTAATAACAACATCCAAATACTACTGTAGGGGAGTGTAATAACAACATCCAAATACTACTGTAGGAGTGTAATAACAACATCCAAATACTACTGTAGGGGAGTGTAATAACAACATCCAAATACTACTGTAGGAGTGTAATAACAACATCCCAATACTACTGTAGGGGAGTGTAATAACATCCCAATACTACTGTAGGGGAGTGTAATAACAACATCCAAATACCACTGTAGGGGAGTGCAATAACAAGATCCAAATACCACTGTAGGGGAGTGCAATAACAAGATCCAAATACCACTGTAGGGGAGTGCAATAACAAGATCCAAATACCACTGTAGGGGAGTGCAATAACAAGATCCAAATACCACTGTAGGGGAGTGCAATAACAAGATCCAAATACCACTGTAGGGGAGTGCAATAACAAGATCCAAATACCACTGTAGGGGAGTGCAATAACAAGATCCAAATACCACTGTAGGGGAGTGCAATAACAAGATCCAAATACTACTGTAGGGGAGTGCAGTAACAAGATCTAAATACCACTGTAGGGGAGTGCAGTAACAAGATCCAAATACCACTGTAGGGGAGTGTAATAACAAGATCCCAATACTACTGTAGGGGAGTGTAATAACATCCCAATACTACTGTAGGGGAGTGTAATAACATCCCAATACTACTGTAGGGGAGTGTAATAACATCCCAATACTACTGTAGGGGAGTGTAATAACATCCAAATACTACTGTAGGGGAGTGTAATAACATCCAAATACTACTGTAGGGGAGTGTAATAACATCCAAATACTACTGTAGGGGAGTGTAATAACATCCAAATACTACTGTAGGGGAGTGCAATAACATCCAAATACTACTGTAGGGGAGTGCAATAACATCCAAATACTACTGTAGGGGAGTGCAATAACATCCAAATACTACTGTAGGGGAGTGCAATAACATCCAAATACTACTGTAGGGGAGTGCAATAACATCCAAATACTACTGTAGGGGAGTGCAATAACAACATCCAAATACTACTGTAGGGGAGTGCAATAACAACATCCAAATACTACTGTAGGGGAGTGCAATAACAACATCCAAATACTACTGTAGGGGAGTGCAATAACAACATCCAAATACTACTGTAGGGGAGTGCAATAACAACATCCAAATACTACTGTAGGGGAGTGCAATAACAACATCCAAATACTACTGTAGGGGAGTGCAATAACAACATCCAAATACTACTGTAGGGGAGTGCAATAACAACATCCAAATACTACTGTAGGGGAGTGCAATAACAACATCCAAATACTACTGTAGGGGAGTGCAATGACAACATCCAAATACTACTGTAGGGGAGTGCAATGACAACATCCAAATACTACTGTAGGGGAGTGCAATGACAACATCCAAATACTACTGTAGGGGAGTGCAATGACAACATCCAAATACTACTGTAGGGGAGTGCAATGACAACATCCAAATACTACTGTAGGGGAGTGCAATGACAACATCCAAATACTACTGTAGGGGAGTGCAATGACAACATCCAAATAGTACTGTAGGGGAGTGTAATGACAACATCCAAATAGTACTGTAGGGGAGTGTAATGACAAAATCCAAATAGTACTGTAGGGGAGTGTAATGACAAAATCCAAATAGTACTGTAGGGGAGTGTAATGACAAAATCCAAATAGTACTGTAGGGGAGTGTAATGACAAAATCCAAATAGTACTGTAGGGGAGTGTAATGACAAAATCCAAATAGTACTGTAGGGGAGTGTAATGACAAAATCCAAATAGTACTGTAGGGGAGTGTAATGACAAAATCCAAATAGTACTGTAGGGGAGTGTAATGACAAAATCCAAATAGTACTGTAGGGGAGTGTAATGACAAAATCCAAATAGTACTGTAGGGGAGTGTAATGACAAAATCCAAATAGTACTGTAGGGGAGTGTAATGACAAAATCCAAATAGTACTGTAGGGGAGTGTAATGACAAGATCCAAATAGTACTGTAGGGGAGTGTAATGACAAGATCCAAATAGTACTGTAGGGGAGTGTAATGACAAGATCCAAATAGTACTGTAGGGGAGTGTAATGACAAGATCCAAATACTACTGTAGGGGAGTGTAATGACAAGATCCAAATACTACTGTAGGGGAGTGCAATGACAAGATCCAAATACTACTGTAGGGGAGTGCAATGACAAGATCCAAATACTACTGTAGGGGAGTGCAATGACAAGATCCAAATACTACTGTAGGGGAGTGCAATGACAAGATCCAAATACTACTGTAGGGGAGTGCAATGACAAGATCCAAATACTACTGTAGGGGAGTGCAATGACAACATCCAAATACTACTGTAGGGGAGTGCAATAACAACATCCAAATACTACTGTAGGGGAGTGCAATAACAACATCCAAATACTACTGTAGGGGAGTGCAATAACAACATCCAAATACTACTGTAGGGGAGTGCAATAACAACATCCAAATACTACTGTAGGGGAGTGCAATAACAACATCCAAATACTACTGTAGGGGAGTGCAATAACAACATCCAAATACTACTGTAGGGGAGTGCAATGACAACATCCAAATACTACTGTAGGGGAGTGCAATAACAACATCCAAATACTACTGTAGGGGAGTGTAATGACAAAATCCAAATACTACTGTAGGGGAGTGTAATGACAAAATCCAAATACTACTGTAGGGGAGTGTAATGACAAAATCCAAATACTACTGTAGGGGAGTGTAATGACAAGATCCAAATACTACTGTAGGGGAGTGTAATGACAAGATCCAAATACTACTGTAGGGGAGTGTAATGACAAGATCCAAATACTACTGTAGGGGAGTGTAATGACAAGATCCAAATACTACTGTAGGGGAGTGTAATGACAAGATCCAAATACTACTGTAGGGGAGTGTAATGACAAGATCCAAATACTACTGTAGGGGAGTGTAATGACAAGATCCAAATACTACTGTAGGGGAGTGTAATGACAAGATCCAAATACTACTGTAGGGGAGTGTAATGACAAGATCCAAATACTACTGTAGGGGAGTGTAATGACAAGATCCAAATACTACTGTAGGGGAGTGCAATGACAAGATCCAAATACTACTGTAGGGGAGTGCAATGACAAGATCCAAATACTACTGTAGGGGAGTGCAATGACAAGATCCAAATACTACTGTAGGGGAGTGCAATAACAAGATCCAAATACTACTGTAGGGGAGTGCAATAACAAGATCCAAATACTACTGTAGGGGAGTGCAATAACAAGATCCAAATACTACTGTAGGGGAGTGCAATAACAAGATCCAAATACTACTGTAGGGGAGTGCAATAACAAGATCCAAATACTACTGTAGGGGAGTGCAATAACAAGATCCAAATACTACTGTAGGGGAGTGCAATGACAAGATCCAAATACTACTGTAGGGGAGTGCAATGACAAGATCCAAATACTACTGTAGGGGAGTGCAATGACAACATCCAAATACTACTGTAGGGGAGTGCAATGACAAGATCCAAATACTACTGTAGGGGAGTGCAATGACAACATCCAAATACTACTGTAGGGGAGTGCAATGACAACATCCAAATACTACTGTAGGGGAGTGCAATGACAACATCCAAATACTACTGTAGGGGAGTGCAATGACAACATCCAAATACTACTGTAGGGGAGTGCAATGACAACATCCAAATACTACTGTAGGGGAGTGTAATGACAACATCCAAATACTACTGTAGGGGAGTGTAATGACAACATCCAAATACTACTGTAGGGGAGTGTAATGACAAAATCCAAATACTACTGTAGGGGAGTGTAATGACAAAATCCAAATACTACTGTAGGGGAGTGTAATGACAAAATCCAAATACTACTGTAGGGGAGTGCAATGACAACATCCAAATACTACTGTAGGGGAGTGCAATGACAACATCCAAATACTACTGTAGGGGAGTGCAATGACAACATCCAAATACTACTGTAGGGGAGTGCAATGACAACATCCAAATACTACTGTAGGGGAGTGCAATGACAACATCCAAATACTACTGTAGGGGAGTGCAATGACAACATCCAAATACTACTGTAGGGGAGTGCAATGACAACATCCAAATACTACTGTAGGGGAGTGCAATGACAAGATCCAAATACTACTGTAGGGGAGTGCAATGACAAGATCCCAATACTACTGTAGGGGAGTGTAATAACAAGATCCAAATACTACTGTAGGGGAGTGTAATAACAAGATCCAAATACTACTGTAGGGGAGTGTAATAACAAGATCCAAATACTACTGTAGGGGAGTGTAATGACAAGATCCAAATACTACTGTAGGGGAGTGTAATGACAAGATCCAAATACTACTGTAGGGGAGTGCAATGACAAGATCCAAATACCACTGTAGGGGAGTGCAATGACAAAATCCAAATACCACTGTAGGGGAGTGTAATAACAAGATCCAAATACCACTGTAGGGGAGTGTAATAACAAGATCCAAATACCACTGTAGGGGAGTGCAATAACAAGATCCAAATACCACTGTAGGGGGAGTGCAGTAACAAGATCCAAATACCACTGTAGGGGGAGTGCAGTAACAAGATCCAAATACCACTGTAGGGGGAGTGCAGTAACAAGATCCAAATACCACTGTAGGGGGAGTGCAGTAACAAGATCCAAATACCACTGTAGGGGGAGTGCAGTAACAAGATCCAAATACCACTGTAGGGGGAGTGCAGTAACAAGATCCAAATACCACTGTAGGGGGAGTGCAGTAACAAGATCCAAATACCACTGTAGGGGGAGTGCAGTAACAAGATCCAAATACCACTGTAGGGGGAGTGCAGTAACAAGATCCAAATACCACTGTAGGGGGAGTGCAGTAACAAGATCCAAATACCACTGTAGGGGGAGTGCAGTAACAAGATCCAAATACCACTGTAGGGGGAGTGCAGTAACAAGATCCAAATACCACTGTAGGGGGAGTGCAGTAACAAGATCCAAATACCACTGTAGGGGGAGTGCAGTAACAAGATCCAAATACCACTGTAGGGGGAGTGCAGTAACAAGATCCAAATACCACTGTAGGGGGAGTGCAGTAACAAGATCCAAATACCACTGTAGGGGGAGTGCAGTAACAAGATCCAAATACCACTGTAGGGGAGTGTAATAACAACATCCCAATACTACTGTAGGGGAGTGTAATAACAAGATCCAAATACTACTGTAGGGGAGTGTAATAACAAGATCCAAATACCACTGTAGGGGGAGTGCAGTAACAAGATCCAAATACCACTGTAGGGGGAGTGCAGTAACAAGATCCAAATACCACTGTAGGGGGAGTGCAGTAACAAGATCCAAATACCACTGTAGGGGGAGTGCAGTAACAAGATCTAAATACCACTGTAGGGGGAGTGCAGTAACAAGATCCTGGCGGAGCTTTTTCCTCCACATTATGGAGTTAGTCTTAGTGGAATTCATTCAAATCCACTAATGGAATGTTTACACAGTGTCGTTCCTTTTGTAACCACTGTCTGTAATTGTGAAAGCTGGAAGCATTTGCCTTTGAGGAGAGTGTACTCTGTAGTCAAAATACACAGAGTGTACAAAATATTCTTAATATTGAGTTGCACTCCCTTTTGCCCTCAGAACAGCCTCAATCCGTTAGGGCATGGACTCTACAAGGTGTCGAAGTGTTCCACAGGGATGCTGGGCCCATGTTGACTCAAAATGCTTCCCACAGTTGGCTGGATGTCCTTTGGCTGGTGGACCATTCTTGATACACACTGGTAAATGTGGATCGTGAAAAACCCAGCAGCGTTGCAGTTCTTGACACAAACTGTTGGACCTGGCACCTACTACCATACCCCTTTCAAAGGCACTTAAATATTTGATCTTGCCTGGCCACCCTCTGAATGGCACACATACACAATCCATGTCTCAATTGTCTCAAGGCTTAAACACCCTCCTTTAATCTCCTTTATCTACACTGAAGTGGATTTAACAGGTGACATCAATAAGGGATCATAGCTTTCACCTGGTCAGTTTGTCAGGGAAAGAGAATGTTTTGTACTCTGTGTTTTTGCTGTTTTAAGAACATTCAGAATTTCTATTTGGCGATTTGGATCAAGTTCTATTGTTTGATATTCCAATTTAGAATTTACTCAATATTTTGGTCTGCCCTGTAATTGAATTTACTGTAGAATCAAAGCTGAGGTTTTTGGCTTGTCACACCATAGATTGTGCAGAGATATATTTGCTGTCACCTACTTACAGCCCCATGTGTGTTTTAATAGATTAATTATATAATATTCTTAATTTAATCCTTTTCCCATTTTTGTGTTTTCAAAAAAGCAATACTTCATAGAGAAATTAACATCCTCCTAGCTGACTTAGAAGACCCTGAGTGTTCAAATCCTGCTGTGCCTGGTGCATCACACAGTTGGAGTGTGAGGAAGGAACTCTCACAGGATAGGTGGAGGGAGTCCAGGCCTGAGATTGTAGATTCTCTGCTGGCTGCAGAGCATGCTTCTCAGAAGATCTGTCAGTCATGCAATGAGAAAAGGGCTATTCTACGATGTAGAGACTGTCTGCCGAAACAGCTTTACTGCAAAGACTGCAATGTCTCTACACAGTGATGGAGGGGTTCTCCACTCCCCTTCCTCCATCTACAGCCATATCTCTCTACAGTGATGGAGGGGTTCTACACTCCCCTTCCTCCATCTACAGCCATATCTCTCTACAGTGATGGAGGGGTTCTCCACTCCCCTTCCTCCATCTACAGCCATATCTCTCTACAGTGATGGAGGGGTTCTACACTCCCCTTCCTCCATCTACAGCCATATCTCTCTACAGTGATGGAGGGGTTCTCCACTCCCCTTCCTCCATCTACAGCCATATCTCTCTACAGTGATGGAGGGGTTCTCCACTCCCCTTCCTCCATCTACAGCCATATCTCTCTACAGTGATGGAGGGGTTCTCCACTCCCCTTCCTCCATCTACAGCCATATCTCTCTACAGTGATGGAGGGGTTCTCCACTCCCCTTCCTCCATCTACAGCCATATCTCTCTACAGTGATGGAGGGGTTCTCCACTCCCCTTCCTCCATCTACAGTCATATCTCTCTACAGTGATGGAGGGGTTCTCCACTCCCCTTCCTCCATCTACAGCCATATCTCTCTACAGTGATGGAGGGGTTCTACACTCCCCTTCCTCCATCTACAGTCATATCTCTCTACAGTGATGGAGGGGTTCTACACTCCCCTTCCTCCATCTACAGCCATATCTCTCTACAGTGATGGAGGGGTTCTCCACTCCCCTTCCTCCATCTACAGCCATATCTCTCTACAGTGATGGAGGGGTTCTACACTCCCCTTCCTCCATCTACAGCCATATCTCTCTACAGTGATGGAGGGGTTCTCCACTCCCCTTCCTCCATCTACAGCCATATCTCTCTACAGTGATGGAGGGGTTCTCCACTCCCCTTCCTCCATCTACAGCCATATCTCTCTACAGTGATGGAGGGGTTCTCCACTCCCCTTCCTCCATCTACAGCCATATCTCTCTACAGTGATGGAGGGGTTCTACACTCCCCTTCCTCCATCTACAGCCATATCTCTCTACAGTGATGGAGGGGTTCTACACTCCCCTTCCTCCATCTACAGCCATATCTCTCTACAGTGATGGAGGGGTTCTCCACTCCCCTTCCTCCATCTACAGCCATATCTCTCTACAGTGATGGAGGGGTTCTCCACTCCCCTTCCTCCATCTACAGCCATATCTCTCTACAGTGATGGAGGGGTTCTCCACTCCCCTTCCTCCATCTACAGCCATATCTCTCTACAGTGATGGAGGGGTTCTCCACTCCCCTTCCTCCATCTACAGCCATATCTCTCTACAGTGATGGAGGGGTTCTCCACTCCCCTTCCTCCATCTACAGCCATATCTCTCTACAGTGATGGAGGGGTTCTCCACTCCCCTTCCTCCATCTACAGCCATATCTCTCTACAGTGATGGAGGGGTTCTCCACTCCCCTTCCTCCATCTACAGCCATATCTCTCTACAGTGATGGAGGGGTTCTCCACTCCCCTTCCTCCATCTACAGCCATATCTCTCTACAGTGATGGAGGGGTTCTCCACTCCCCTTCCTCCATCTACAGCCATATCTCTCTACAGTGATGGAGGGGTTCTCCACTCCCCTTCCTCCATCTACAGCCATATCTCTCTACAGTGATGGAGGGGTTCTCCACTCCCCTTCCTCCATCTACAGCCATATCTCTCTACAGTGATGGAGGGGTTCTCCACTCCCCTTCCTCCATCTACAGCCATATCTCTCTACAGTGTTGGCCAATATGCACTTCATGAACAGGGTGTTTGAATTTTTTTTGCGGCTGAATGTATTATATCAAAGTTCAAATGTATTCTTGTTCATTGTTGTATATAAATATTGTCCCTAGATTGTTTCTTACCATTGGACGTACCAGAGGTGATATGTGGTTGCCTGACAAGCACCATCCATGTTGGCCCTGGGAAACATATCATCCTTGTAGGAATAAATGGTATGTGCAATATCTACAAACAGTGATGTAGCAATGCATGGTAAAACAACATTAATTCAGACTACGTTTTGTCCTCAAGGTCGCTACAATGTCACAGTGCCTGTGCTGACCTGCACAACTTGTCTTAGCACCTGGACAGCAAACTTGGTAGATCTGATAAAGAATGGGTACTAGCCTGTCACTGTCAACTGTGACACCATATACCAGGTAGATGTGTTCAGCTCTTTTGAGGAGCTGGAAGTGTCAGCCCCAGGAACGTCCGGTCTGGGGTTTATGTGGATTTAGGAGCAGTGAACTGACTTCTTTGGCAGGGTAACAATCAATTATACTCATCTTTACCAATGTATGACTTCAGGTTAACTATGTTACATTCTGTTACAACACTTTGTGTAACAACTTTATTTCCAGTACTATAACTATGTTAAAACTTCAGGTCTCTTGCTACAGTATGTGTTAGCCTCCTGCACCACTGTCCTGCCATGCACCTTATCTGTGCTGCTCTTGCATCCAATATTTCCTGCTCTTTACAACATAAGTACTCGTCCTACTTTTGCATTGGCTTTCACCTGCTTTGCTGTCAACACTGTACTGGCCCTGCTTTAACTCAAATCCAGTCAGCCATAGTGAATTATAGTACGTTTTGTTTATACTATTGTAAGTTATTTCATATTTTCCCCTTACCAGAACGGAATGATCTGTGGGGACACTTTTCAAAAAAGCTTCTTTGAGTGGACGTACTGCCGCTCTGAAATTGATCAGGTCTGTGATATACAGTACTTTGACTGCCCAGCCTGTACACCCAGCATGCTTGCAGTGTCAGTGGACGGGAACAAGAAGCTGTATCGATTCAAAAAAGGTATGTAAAACTATTCATAATTGATCAAATAACACCGTACTCTGTCATTTAAACAATCCAAACAAGGTTTTTCTTTGTTCAGTGTGAACGTTTTCAAATGCAGTTGGTCATTTTTAGCTTAAATGTTTTGAGTTTGTAATGAAAAGAATTATCAACATTGTCAAGTGTCCCACAATCCAGTTACCGAGGTTGATTGCTATTTCATATATTTAATGTATTTCACCTATCCTTTCAAGGACTGATGACAAAGGATTCTTTGGTGTATTTATCTGCAAAGATGTCTGACTTTGAACTATGTCCATACAAAGACTAATCATGTACGTTTCCTGTGTATCTTCTAATCTGTGAAATAGGACTGGCCTCGGGCCATATGACTCAAAGGCAGACACGTTATACACTATTCCAATAAAAACATATCATTTTGGAGAGATGGTAATCAATTCCAGGGTCGTTACACCACTTCCCTCTGTTCAGAAATGCAACCCACTTTACAAGTGCTTCTTTTTGACAGTCAATCTCCACCTTCTGATCTCCATTGTAGTGAACACAGGGGGTAGCTCAGCGCCCTCAGCTAGATTTTAAAAACCTAACCACTGTCCCGTTAACACTTCCCCCAAACATTTTTTTCTACCTATACTCTTCTACTCCCTTGTCTAGGGTTATGGAAAAGGGGTGGAGCATCCCAGTGGACAGCAGCTAAAGAGTCGTCAAGGAAAACAAACA
The DNA here is from genome assembly GCF_016432855.1 of Salvelinus namaycush. Classification (NCBI taxonomy): domain Eukaryota; kingdom Metazoa; phylum Chordata; class Actinopteri; order Salmoniformes; family Salmonidae; genus Salvelinus; species Salvelinus namaycush. The sequence goes on from NW_024058031.1 coordinate 362,892, forward strand.
ACAAACTTGATGAAGAGGGACTCGAAGTTGATGAAGAGGGACTCGAAGTTGATGAAGAGGGACTCGAAGTTGATGAAGAGGGACTCGAAGTTGATGAAGAGGGACTCGAAGTTGCCGTCTGCCGCCACGGAATACTTCTAAGGAGCCTCAACATGATGCGTGGAGAGAGATTTGCGTACAACACTGTTCTTGCAGAAGGAATTGTCTGGCGGCAGGAACATACAATTCATGTGTACGGATGTGATCTGCAAATTTTGCCCTTCATTGTCCAGAGCTCGCCACTTCTAGACATGAAGCCACTTCTTTGAGCTCGCCACTCTTCTAGACATGAAGCCACTTCTTTGAGCTCGCCACTCTTCTAGACATGAAGCCACTTCTTTCCGTCATGCATGCATAGGCACATCGTTTGAAATGCGAGGTAAGTTTTTCTTTATTAAACTGTTCAAAGAGAATTTCCAGCTTCAGTCCATTACAAGGCTTCCCATTTAGATGTTTGTTATTCACATAATTGCAATATTAAGTCAATATTTTTTTCAATTAAGATTAAGTGGGGAGGACGGAATCAGGAAGGAGCTGGCACAACTCTGGGGGAGGCAGTGGAACAAGGGAACAGCTTCAATCTGTTCCAAGCAAATGTCCAAAGGAGGTAAACAATTTGTTTAAGGTTATTCTATTCAGTTATGTTAAATACTTATCTGGAATAAGGAGTTATATTTGGCTTTTCTAGCAAGAACAGACATGTTAACCATCCAGGCTGCAGGGGGGAACAGAAGGAAGAAGAACAGACATGTTAACCATCCAGGCCATGGGGGGGGGAACAGAAGGAAGAAGAACAGACATGTTAACCATCCAGGCTGCAGGGGGGAACAGAAGGAAGAAGAACAGACATGTTAACCATCCAGGCCGCGGGGGGGAACAGACATGCTAACCATCCAGGCCGCGGGGGGAACAGACATGTTAACCATCCAGGCCATGGGGGGGAACAGAAGGAAGAAGAACATACATGTTAACCATCCAGGCCATGGGGGGAACAGAAGGAAGAAGAACAGACATGTTAACCATCCAGGCCATGGGGGGAACAGAAGGAAGAAGAACAGACATGTTAACCATCCAGGACATGGGGGGGAACATATATGCTAACCATCCAGGCCGTGGGGGGGAACAGAAGGAAGAAGAACAGACATGTTAACCATCCAGGCCATGGGGGGGAACAGAAGGAAGAAGAACAGACATGTTAACCATCCAGGACATGGGGGGGAACAGAAGGAAGAAGAACAGACATGTTAACCATCCAGGACATGGGGGGGAACAGAAGGAAGAAGAACAGACATGTTAACCATCCAGGCCATGGGGGGGAACAGAAGGAAGAAGAACAGACATGCTAACCATCCAGGCTGGAGGGGGGAACAGAAGGAAGAAGAACAGACATGTTAACCATCCAGGACATGGGGGGGAACAGAAGGAAGAAGAACAGACATGTTAACCATCCAGGACATGGGGGGGAACAGAAGGAAGAAGAACAGACATGTTAACCATCCAGGCCATGGGGGGGAACAGAAGGAAGAAGAACAGACATGCTAACCATCCAGGCCATGGGGGGAACAGAAGGAAGAAGAACAGACATGTTAACCATCCAGGACATGGGGGGAACAGAAGGAAGAAGAACAGACATGTTAACCATCCAGGACATGGGGTGGAACAGAAGGAAGAAGAACAGACATGTTAACCATCCAGGCCATGGGGGGAAACAGAAGGAAGAAGAACAGACATGTTAACCATCCAGGCTGCGGGGGGGAACATACATGCTAACCATCCAGGCCATGGGGGGGGAACAGAAGGAAGAAGAACAGACATGTTAACCATCCAGGCCGCGGGGGGGAACAGAAGGAAGAAGAACAGACATGTTAACCATCCAGGACATGGGGTGGAACAGAAGGAAGAAGAACAGACAAGTTAACCATCCAGGCCATGGGGGGGAACAGAAGGAAGAAGAACAGACATGTTAACCATCCAGGCCATGGGGGGAACAGAAGGAAGAAGAACAGACATGTTAACCATCCAGGCCATGGGGGGAAACAGAAGGAAGAAGAACAGACATGTTAACCATCCAGGACATGGGGTGGAACAGAAGGAAGAAGAACAGACATGTTAACCATCCAGGACATGGGGTGGAACAGAAGGAAGAAGAACAGACATGTTAACCATCCAGGCCATGGGGGGGAACAGAAGGAAGAAGAACAGACATGTTAACCATCCAGGCCATGGGGGGAAACAGAAGGAAGAAGAACAGACATGTTAACCATCCAGGACATGGGGGGGAACAGAAGGAAGAAGAACAGACATGTTAACCATCCAGGCCATGGGGGGGAACAGAAGGAAGAAGAACAGACATGTTAACCATCCAGGCCATGGGGGGAAACAGAAGGAAGAAGAACAGACATGTTAACCATCCAGGCCGCGGGGGGGAACATACATGCTAACCATCCAGGCCATGGGGGGGAACAGAAGGAAGAAGAACAGACATGCTAACCATCCAGGCTGCAGGGGGGAACAGAAGGAAGAACAGACATGTTAACCATCCAGGCCATGGGGGGGAACAGAAGGAAGAAGAACATACATGTTAACCATCCAGGCCATGGGGGGGAACAGAAGGAAGAACAGACATGCTAACCATCCAGGCCGCGGGGGGGAACAGACATGTTAACCATCCAGGCCGCAGGGGGGAACAGAAGGAAGAAGAACAGACATGTTAACCATCCAGGACATGGGGTGGAACAGAAGGAAGAAGAACAGACATGTTAACCATCCAGGCCATGGGGGGGAACAGAAGGAAGAAGAACAGACATGTTAACCATCCAGGCCATGGGGGGAAACAGAAGGAAGAAGAACAGACATGTTAACCATCCAGGACATGGGGTGGAACAGAAGGAAGAAGAACAGACATGTTAACCATCCAGGCCATGGGGGGGAACAGAAGGAAGAAGAACAGACATGTTAACCATCCAGGCCATGGGGGGAAACAGAAGGAAGAAGAACAGACATGTTAACCATCCAGGCCGCGGGGGGGAACATACATGCTAACCATCCAGGCCATGGGGGGGAACAGAAGGAAGAAGAACAGACATGCTAACCATCCAGGCTGCAGGGGGGAACAGAAGGAAGAACAGACATGTTAACCATCCAGGCCATGGGGGGGAACAGAAGGAAGAAGAACATACATGTTAACCATCCAGGCCATGGGGGGGAACAGAAGGAAGAACAGACATGCTAACCATCCAGGCCGCGGGGGGGAACAGACATGTTAACCATCCAGGCCGCAGGGGGGAACAGAAGGAAGAAGAACAGACATGTTAACCATCCAGGACATGGGGTGGAACAGAAGGAAGAAGAACAGACATGTTAACCATCCAGGCCATGGGGGGAACAGAAGGAAGAAGAACAGACATGTTAACCATCCAGGCCATGGGGGGGAACAGAAGGAAGAAGAACAGACATGCTAACCATCCAGGCCATGGGGTGAACAGAAGGAAGAAGAACAGACATGTTAACCATCCAGGCCATGGGGGGGAACAGACATGTTAACCATCCAGGCCATGGGGGGGAACAGACATGTTAACCATCCAGGCCATGGGGGGGAACAGACATGTTAACCATCCAGGCCATGGGGGGGAACAGACATGTTAACCATCCAGGCTGCAGGGGGGAACAGAAGGAAGAAGAACAGACATGCTAACCATCCAGGCCATGGGGGGGAACAGAAGGAAGAAGAACAGACATGTTAACCATCCAGGCCATGGGGGGGAACAGAAGGAAGAAGAACAGACATGTTAACCATCCAGGCTGCAGGGGGGAACAGAAGGAAGAAGAACAGACATGCTAACCATCCAGGCCATGGGGGGGAACAGAAGGAAGAAGAACAGACATGTTAACCATCCAGGCCATGGGGGGGAACAGAAGGAAGAAGAACAGACATGCTAACCATCCAGGCCATGGGGGGGAACAGAAGGAAGAAGAACAGACATGCTAACCATCCAGGCCATGGGGGGGAAACAGAAGGAAGAAGAACAGACATGCTAACCATCCAGGCCGTGGGGGGGAACAGACATGTTAACCATCCAGGCCATGGGGGGGAACAGAAGGAAGAAGAACAGACATGTTAACCATCCAAGCCGCGGGGGGGAACAGAAGGAAGAAGAACAGACATGTTAACCATCCAGGCCGCAGGGGGGAACAGAAGGAAGAAGAACAGACATGCTAACCATCCAGGCCATGGGGGGGAACAGAAGGAAGAAGAACATACATGCTAACCATCCAGGCCGCGGGGGGGAACAGACATGTTAACCATCCAGGCCATGGGGTGGAACAGAAGGAAGAAGAACAGACATGCTAACCATCCAGGACATGGGGGGGAACAGAAGGAAGAAGAACAGACATGCTAACCATCCAGGCCGCGGGGGGGAACAGACATGTTAACCATCCAGGCCATGGGGTGGAACAGAAGGAAGAAGAACAGACATGCTAACCATCCAGGACATGGGGTGGAACAGAAGGAAGAAGAACAGACATGTTAACCATCCAGGCCATGGGGTGGAACAGAAGGAAGAAGAACAGACATGCTAACCATCCAGGACATGGGGGGGAACAGAAGGAAAAAGAACAGACATGTTAACCATCCAGGCCATGGGGGGAACAGAAGGAAGAAGAACAGACATGCTAACCATCCAGGCCATGGGGGGAACAGAAGGAAGAAGAACAGACATGTTAACCATCCAGGACATGGGGGGGACAGAAGGAAGAAGAACAGACATGTTAACCATCCAGGACACGGGGTGGAAAAGAAGGAAGAAGAACAGACATGCTAACCATCCAGGCCGCGGGGGGGAACAGACATGTTAACCATCCAGGACACGGGGTGGAAAAGGAAGAAGAACAGACATGCTAACCATCCAGGCCATGGGGGGGAACAGAAGGAAGAAGAACAGACATGCTAACCATCCAGGCCGCGGGGGGGAACAGACATGTTAACCATCCAGGCCATGGGGGGGGAACAGAAGGAAGAAGAACAGACATGTTAACCATCCAGGACATGGGGTGAACAGAAGGAAGAAGAACAGACATGTTAACCATCCAGGACACGGGGTGAACAGAAGGAAGAAGAACAGACATGTTAACCATCCAGGACACGGGGTGGAAAAGAAGGAAGAAGAACAGACATGCTAACCATCCAGGCCATGGGGGGGAACAGAAGGAAGAAGAACAGACATGCTAACCATCCAGGCCGCGGGGGGGAACAGACATGTTAACCATCCAGGCCATGGGGGGGAACAGAAGGAAGAAGAACAGACATGTTAACCATCCAGGACATGGGGTGAACAGAAGGAAGAAGAACAGACATGTTAACCATCCAGGCCATGGGGGGGAACAGAAGGAAGAAGAACAGACATGTTAACCATCCAGGCCATGGGGGGAACAGAAGGAAGAAGAACAGACATGTTAACCATCCAGGACATGGGGGGAACAGAAGGAAGAAGAACAGACATGCTAACCATCCAGGCCATGGGGGGGAACAGAAGGAAGAAGAACAGACATGTTAACCATCCAGGACATGGGGGGGAACAGAAGGAAGAACAGACATGCTAACCATCCAGGACATGGGGGGGAACAGAAGGAAGAACAGACATGTTAACCATCCAGGCCGCAGGGGGGAACAGAAGGAAGAACAGACATGCTAACCATCCAGGACATGGGGGGGAACAGAAGGAAGAACAGACATGTTAACCATCCAGGCCGCAGGGGGGAACAGAAGGAAGAACAGACATGCTAACCATCCAGGCCGCGGGGGGGAACAGACATGTTAACCATCCAGGCCATTTGGGGGAACAGAAGGAAGAAGAACAGACATGTTAACCATCCAGGCCATGGGGGGAAACAGAAGGAAGAAGAACAGACATGTTAACCATCCAGGCCGTGGGGGGGAACAGAAGGAAGAAGAACAGACATGTTAACCATCCAGGCCATGGGGGGAAACAGAAGGAAGAAGAACAGACATGTTAACCATCCAGGCCATGGGGGGAAACAGAAGGAAGAAGAACAGACATGTTAACCATCCAGGCCATGGGGTGGAACAGAAGGAAGAAGAACAGCCTGCACAGAATATTGACCAGAAGATACTTGAAGGTGTATTGTGTGGAACAATACATTAATTTTAGAAGTATTATATCTATGCATTTAATTTATAAAAAATAAAAAATGATTCTGTTTTGTTTTTGTCATAATTCTCAGAAAACAGCAAAAATCCAGGAGGAGACCCAGACTCTCAAAGTTTAAGAGTGATTTGGGTGTAGGCGATGAGACCGGACAACGGAAGTTCAGCAATGGGCTAGATAAATGAATACAAAAAATAAATAATCCTAATTGTAACTCTCCTGGACTGTCACCTTGATGTGGTGGAGAGGCTTGCGTACTCCAATGACCCTGAGAGCTAACCCTTAGAGGGTGTATTCCACCGCAGGTGCAATCAAGCCGGACAGGTGGAAGGGTAGGAGGCAGACAAAACATTCCCTGGTTATCCAGGTTGGGGCTCACTCACTCCCCACATAACAAATAATTAGTTACAGATACCTTCACAGGCCCTATATTCCTCCAGGAAGTGAGTGCAACTACTCACCGTTGGAGATACGTTAATTTATAGATTTATTGTATTTCAGAGGAAACAAATGAGAACATGGATGGTCCCCAGGTACTGGAGGGTAGCCTAGTGGTTAGGGTTAGAGAATGAGAACATGGATGGTCCCCAGGTACTACAGAGAACAACTGAAGTCCTGTTTCTTAGCATCAAACAAAGGAAACGGAACCTCTACCGTCAAACAGGTTTGTTACATTTCATGAATATTGAATTGCACTCACTTCATTTCTCTTTCATTTCAAAGCCATGAAATGTAACAAATAATTCCATTCTCCTTTCGTTGTGATGACAGATGGATGCAAGAAAAGACTGAGCAGAAAGATATTGGAAGAAAAGGCCAAATTGACAGCTGCCATAGAGGAGTACAACACCCTTGTACCAGATTCAGCAATACCATCTGCAGATGAGATCCTTTCCGCAGACCTTCATGCCTGGCCTTGGGAGCTGCCTGGCCTTGGGAGCTGCCTGGCCTTGGGAGCTGCCTGGCCTTGGGAGCTGCCTGGCCTTGGGAGCTGCCTGGCCTTGGGAGCTGCCTGGCCTTGGGAGCTGCATGGACAAAGTAAGTAGTATGTTTGTGTCACAATAACTATGTTTCTGTTTTGCTATCTGTGTTTGTTCAGTTGCACAAACACAGACAACACAGACAACACAGACAGCACTGCCAAAGTTACAAATCCACATTGCATTCTTATGAATTTACAGCTGACCTACTCACAAAGAAAATAGCCTTTGACCGGTGATGCTCCTGAGATGGCTGAAGGAGGAGGAGTTAATTGTCCTAAAGGAAGTCAAGCACCACTGGGAAAGCCTAAAGAGGGAATCGGAGAATGTACAAGACCTTGCTTCACATGTGGCACTTGACCTAAGCAGGCAAAGTAGGGGAACTTTAATTAATATGTACAATTGATGTTGGCACCCTGTAATTGCTATTGTATTTAAGGAATACATCATTGTATTTACCCTACACATTACGATTGTTGGTGTTAGGCTGGCAATTGAATCAGTCGGAAGCTGGGAGCAGAGGTCTCTTCTCCATGCTTCAGAGGAGAGTCAGCAGCCTCAGAAGACACCAGGACTCTGTCAAACTGATATACAGCAAAGCTATGGGCCAAGACACCTCCCTCCTAGGAAATAACTTCATAGATGACCTCCTGGAAGAGGACCTAGATGACATCTATGACAGCATCCACTACAGCTCTGATGACGAGGAATCTATCACAGACTGAAGGTGTTTGCTTGGGTGGGTGCAGTTTACACTGGGTGAAAAGTGATTCCATTTGTTTTGCATATGTGCTTTATCTGCCTTCCTAAGGAAAAATAGTTTGAACATTTTATGGAAAATAAACTTTCGTTTCTTCCTTGTTGACAATGTGATCATGTGGCACAGATTTGAGAAGGGCGCTATTACTGCTTTTGCCCGGTCACATGACCAGGTCCGATGCACCCCTTTTAAATGGCCAATCTGCAGTTGCTACATCCACTTTTGGATGCTTGAAGAATATCATTTATAAATGCCTCATAAATATAGTTCACCTGCCGTACCCCATCAGATCCCAAAATAAATACTATTTTCTACTCGAATGTTTGTAAACAAAGTAACTAAACACACACTAGCATGTGTCAAACTCCTTCCACGGGTGAGCTGAGTGCAGGTTTTCGCTCCTCCCATAATTGATGAATTAAGGTCATTAATTAGTAAGGAACTCCCCTCACCTGGATGTCCAGGTCTCAGTAAGGAACTCTCCTCACCTGGTTGTCTAGGTCTCAGTAAGGAACTCCCCTCACCTGGATGTCCAGGTCTCAGTAAGGAACTCCCCTCACCTGGATGTCTAGGTCTCAGTAAGGAACTCCCCTCACCTGGATGTCCAGGTCTCAGTAAGGAACTCCCCTCACCTGGTTGTCTAGGTCTTAATTGAAAGGGAAAAAACAAAAACCAGCAGACACTAGGCTCTCCATGGAATGAGATTGACACCACTGGACTATAGCCTCAACATGGTTTAAACTATGGTTCCATTTCTCCAGCCCCATCCCTCTATGGTTCCATTTCTCCAGCCCCATCCCTCTATGGTTCCATTTCTCCAGCCCCATCCCTCTATGGTTCCATTTCTCCAGCCCCAGCCCTCTGCTTTTTACAGAACCATTGGCGGGGAGAACGATTTATTGTTTCACCTGGTGATTTCCGATTTAAACATTGTTAAACTGTGCTGTGCTTATTAGTTTAGTTAATAAAAAAACTAAAAAAGGTTATCCTTGTCTTCAAGTAATCGTTTGCATCCTGATGGAGCTACATTAGTCATGGGTTTTTAAGTCAACGATTCCTTATGTATGAGATGTACAAATGCTTAACTAGTACTGAGTACTTTGACCAGTTACTTCTAGACTCTCAAGTAGTTTTCCAGAGGGCTACTTTACTTGTACAAGAACTGACTCCCATCAGCTGCAGATGAAACCGGTTAGTTGAAAAATGTTGCCTAGAATCTACAGGCACTCGCAATGAATCATCAAAAGTATGGACACAGAATGATTGAAGTGATTATTGTATTTTATTATGCTGACCCAATTATGACCCATGACATCTTTTGGGAAGAATAATGCATAGCCCTTGTATGTTAAGCTGCAAACGTGGAAATGTTCCTATTGAAATGGGGGTTGTCCCATCCTGAACAGGCCGGTTGCAAGTGACATACTCTTAACGCTACTATTAGCAACACCGTATTATCATTGAAATTAGATGGAAAAAATGAAAGTTATGCAGGCAAGTCTGACATACTGGGAGAATTGTGAACATGCACGTATTTATATCTGTGTTGTCACAGCGTTTGGCCACGTCTTCGGTTTGGTCGTTCGGTCAGAGTTTGTTTTTGTTATGTGCGTCGCAATGCCAGTGACGTAAGAGACTATGTTTTGTACATTTTCTGATTACATTTTTAAACTATTCATAAATTATTCTTGCGCAATGTTACTTTCATTTGAATGTCGTAAACATGGTCGGATTCTATTAAATAATTGATGTAACCGATAAATTATGTTACAGAAACCGGAAAAGTTTGAACTACAAATGTGGCGCCATTTTGTAGTTTTTTTAATAACCCTAACCGATTTGTTTTTTATCAATATCTTAGCCAATATCATTCTAATTGATGTGTAGAATGATCTGTACATTCATTAGGACATATATAACGCTGTACTTCATCAGCAAATGCCAATTCAATGTCTGAAGTAGTGCACTTTCTGAATTGTGTTTTTCGTCATAACTATTTAAGTTTGACATGTGTGATAATTTTTTATTTAATAAGGACCCCTTACTAAACCTTCATGTCAAATAAAGTTCGGATATGTTAATCTATTGTTGATTTTAAAAATCATCAAAGTTTTGTGGAAAAGTCAACTGTTGGTGGCGCTACTGAGCACCCCATGGCCACCAGGGGTATGGGATTGCATAATTATGTTTAATTCATGCATAGGATTATTTTTGCCAAGCCATAAATCTAAAATACAAAAAAAAAATGTGGGGGGGGCTGAACTCTTCCAAAGGATTCCTAGGGGTGTATAAAGGTTCATGGCAGAAAACAAGTGTATGTATAGAAATGCTTATATAAACATTGTTACATCGATATTGACGCTTCTAGAAGTTCAGAAATAGACATTCAACAGTCTATATGTAGCCTATCAACCCCTATACCCATGACCCACATGGCCCCATATAGACATTCAACAGTCTGTGGCCTTTCAACCTCTATACCCATGACCCACATGGCCGCATATAGACATTCAACAGTCTATATGTGGCCTTTCAACCCCTATACCCATGACCCACATGGCCCCATATAGACATTCAACAGTCTATGTGGCCTTTCAACCCCTATACCCATGACCCACATGGCCCCATATAGACATTCAACAGTCTGTGACCTTTCAACCCCTATACCCATGACCCACATGGCCCCATATAGACATTCAACAGTCTGTGAAATTTCAACCCCTATACCCATGACCCACATGGCCCCATATAGACATTCAACAGTCTATGTGGCCTTTCAACCTCTATACCCATGACCCACATGGCCCCATATAGACATTCAACAGTCTGTGGCCTTTCAACCCCTATACCCATGACCCACATGGCCCCATATAGACATTCAACAGTCTATATGTGGCCTTTCAACCCCTATACCCATGACCCACATGGCCCCATATAGACATTCAACAGTCTATATGTGGCCTTTCAACCTCTATACCCATGACCCACATGGCCCCATATAGACATTCAACAGTCTATATGTGGCCTTTCAACCTCTATACCCATGGCCGCATATAGACATTCAACAGTCTGTGACCTTTCAACCTCTATACCCATGACCCACATGGCCCCATATAGACATTCAACAGTCTATATGTGGCCTTTCAACCCCTATACCCATGACCCACATGGCCCCATATAGACATTCAACAGTCTATATGTGACCTTTCAACCCCTATACCCATGACCCACATGGCCACATATAGACATTCAACAGTCTGTGACCTTTCAACCCCTATACCCATGACCCACATGGCCCCATATAGACATTCAACAGTCTATATGTGGCCTTTCAACCCCTATACCCATGACCCACATGGCCACATATAGACATTCAACAGTCTATATGTGGCCTTTCAACCTCTATACCCATGACCCACATGGCCCCATATAGACATTCAACAGTCTATATGTGGCCTTTCAACCTCTATACCCATGACCCACATGGCCACATATAGACATTCAACAGTCTATATGTGGCCTTTCAACCTCTATACCCATGACCCACATGGCCCCATATAGACATTCAACAGTCTATGTGACCTTTCAACCTCTATACCCATGACCCACATGGCCCCATATAGACATTCAACAGTCTGTGACCTTTCAACCCCTATACCCATGACCCACATGGCCACATATAGACATTCAACAGTCTATATGTGGCCTTTCAACCCCTATACCCATGACCCACATGGCCCCATATAGACATTCAACAGTCTATATGTGGCCTTTCAACCCCTATACCCATGACCCACATGGCCCCATATAGACATTCAACAGTCTATATGTGGCCTTTCAACCTCTATACCCTTGACCCACATGGCCCCATATAGACATTCAACAGTCTGTGGCCTTTCAACCCCTATACCCATGACCCACATGGCCCCATATAGACATTCAACAGTCTATATGTGGCCTTTCAACCCCTATACCCATGACCCACATGGCCCCATATAGACATTCAACAGTCTATATGTGGCCTTTCAACCCCTATACCCATGACCCACATGGCCCCATATAGACATTCAACAGTCTATATGTGGCCTTTCAACCTCTATACCCTTGACCCACATGGCCCCATATAGACATTCAACAGTCTGTGGCCTTTCAACCCCTATACCCATGACCCACATGGCCCCATATAGACATTCAACAGTCTATATGTGGCCTTTCAACCCCTATACCCATGACCCACATGGCCCCATATAGACATTCAACAGTCTGTGTGACCTTTCAACCCCTATACCCATGACCCACATGGCCCCATATAGACATTCAACAGTCTATATGTGGCCTTTCAACCCCTATACCCATGACCCACATGGCCCCATATAGACATTCAACAGTCTATATGTGGCCTTTCAACCCCTATACCCATGACCCACATGGCCACATATAGACATTCAACAGTCTATATGTGGCCTTTCAACCCCTATACCCATGACCCACATGGCCCCATATAGACATTCAACAGTCTGTGGCCTTTCAACCCCTATACCCATGACCCACATGGCCCCATATAGACATTCAACAGTCTATATGTGGCCTTTCAACCCCTATACCCATGACCCACATGGCCCCATATAGACATTCAACAGTCTATATGTGGCCTTTCAACCCCTATACCCATGACCCACATGGCCGCATATAGACATTCAACAGTCTATATGTGGCCTTTCAACCCCTATACCCATGACCCACATGGCCCCATATAGACATTCAACAGTCTGTGGCCTTTCAACCTCTATACCCTTGACCCACATGGCCCCATATAGACATTCAACAGTCTATGGCCTTTCAACCCCTATACCCATGACCCACATGGCCCCATATAGACATTCAACAGTCTATGTGGCCTTTCAACCCCTATACCCATGACCCACATGGCCCCATATAGACATTCAACAGTCTATATGTGGCCTTTCAACCCCTATACCCATGACCCACATGGCCACATATAGACATTCAACAGTCTATGTGGCCTTTCAACCCCTATACCCATGACCCACATGGCCACATATAGACATTCAACAGTCTGTGACCTTTCAACCCCTATACCCATGACCCACATGGCCCCATATAGACATTCAACAGTCTATATGTGGCCTTTCAACCCCTATACCCATGACCCACATGGCCCCATATAGACATTCAACAGTCTATATGTGGCCTTTCAACCCCTATACCCATGACCCACATGGCCCCATATAGACATTCAACAGTCTATATGTGGCCTTTCAACCCCTATACCCATGACCCACATGGCCCCATATAGACATTCAACAGTCTATATGTGGCCTTTCAACCCCTATACCCATGACCCACATGGCCCCATATAGACATTCAACAGTCTATATGTGGCCTTTCAACCCCTATACCCATGACCCACATGGCCCCATATAGACATTCAACAGTCTATATGTGGCCTATCAACCTCTATACCCATGACCCACATGGCCCCATATAGACATTCAACAGTCTGTGACCTTTCAACCCCTATACCCATGACCCACATGGCCACATATAGACATTCAACAGTCTATATGTGGCCTTTCAACCTCTATACCCATGACCCACATGGCCCCATATAGACATTCAACAGTCTATGTGACCTTTCAACCCCTATACCCATGACCCACATGGCCCCATATAGACATTCAACAGTCTGTGACCTTTCAACCCCTATACCCATGACCCACATGGCCCCATATAGACATTCAACAGTCTATATGTGGCCTTTCAACCCCTATACCCATGACCCACATGGCCGCATATAGACATTCAACAGTCTATATGTGGCCTTTCAACCCCTATACCCATGACCCACATGGCCCCATATAGACATTCAACAGTCTATATGTGGCCTTTCAACCCCTATACCCATGACCCACATGGCCCCATATAGACATTCAACAGTCTGTGGCCTTTCAACCTCTATACCCATGACCCACATGGCCGCATATAGACATTCAACAGTCTATATGTGGCCTTTCAACCCCTATACCCATGACCCACATGGCCCCATATAGACATTCAACAGTCTGTGGCCTTTCAACCCCTATACCCATGACCCACATGGCCCCATATAGACATTCAACAGTCTATATGTGGCCTTTCAACCCCTATACCCATGACCCACATGGCCCCATATAGACATTCAACAGTCTGTGGCCTTTCAACCCCTATACCCATGACCCACATGGCCCCATATAGACATTCAACAGTCTATATGTGGCCTTTCAACCTCTATACCCATGACCCACATGGCACCATATAGACATTCAACAGTCTATATGTGGCCTTTCAACCTCTATACCAATGACCCACATGGCCCCATATAGACATTCAACAGTATATATGTGACCTTTCAACCTCTATACCCATGACCCACATGGCCCCATATAGACATTCAACAGTCTATATGTGACCTTTCAACCTCTATACCCATGACCCACATGGCCCCATATAGACATTCAACAGTCTGTGGCCTTTCAACCTCTATACCCATGACCCACATGGCCCCATATAGACATTCAACAGTCTATATGTGGCCTTTCAACCTCTATACCCATGACCCACATGGCCCCATATAGACATTCAACAGTCTATATGTGGCCTTTCAACCTCTATACCCATGACCCACATGGCCGCATATAGACATTCAACAGTCTACATGTGGCCTTTCAACCTCTATACCCATGACCCACATGGCCCCATATAGACATTCAACAGTCTATATGTGGCCTTTCAACCCCTATACCCATGACCCACATGGCCCCATATAGACATTCAACAGTCTATATGTGGCCTTTCAACCCCTATACCCATGACCCACATGGCCCCATATAGATATTCAACAGTCTGTGGCCTTTCAACCCCTATACCCATGACCCACATGGCCCCATATAGACATTCAACAGTCTATATGTGGCCTTTCAACCTCTATACCCATGACCCACATGGCCCCATATAGACATTCAACAGTCTATATGTGGCCTTTCAACCCCTATACCCATTACCCACATGGCCCCATATAGACATTCAACAGTCTATATGTGGCCTTTCAACCCCTATACCCATGACCCACATGGCCACATATAGACATTCAACAGTCTATATGTGGCCTTTCAACCCCTATACCCATGACCCACATGGCCCCATATAGACATTCAACAGTCTATATGTGGCCTTTCAACCCCTATACCCATGACCCACATGGCCCCATATAGACATTCAACAGTCTATATGTGGCCTTTCAACCCCTATACCCATGACCCACATGGCCCCATATAGACATTCAACAGTCTATATGTGGCCTTTCAACCCCTATACCCATGACCCACATGGCCCCATATAGACATTCAACAGTCTATATGTGACCTTTCAACCTCTATACCCATGACCCACATGGCCGCATATAGACATTCAACAGTCTGTGTGACCTTTCAACCCCTATACCCATGACCCACATGGCCCCATATAGACATTCAACAGTCTATATGTGACCTTTCAACCTCTATACCCATGACCCACATGGCCGCATATAGACATTCAACAGTCTATATGTGGCCTTTCAACCTCTATACCCATGACCCACATGGCCCCATATAGACATTCAACAGTCTATATGTGGCCTTTTAACCTCTATACCCATGACCCACATGGCCCCATATAGACATTCAACAGTCTATATGTGGCCTTTCAACCTCTATACCCATGACCCACATGGCCACATATAGACATTCAACCGTCTATATGTGGCCTTTCAACCTCTATACCCATGACCCACATGGCCCATATAGACATTCAACAGTCTATGTGACCTTTCAACCTCTATACCCATGACCCACATGGCCCCATATAGACATTCAACAGTCTGTGACCTTTCAACCCCTATACCCATGACCCACATGGCCACATATAGACATTCAACAGTCTATATGTGGCCTTTCAACCCCTATACCCATGACCCACATGGCCCCATATAGACATTCAACAGTCTATATGTGGCCTTTCAACCCCTATACCCATGACCCACATGGCCCCATATAGACATTCAACAGTCTATATGTGGCCTTTCAACCTCTATACCCTTGACCCACATGGCCCCATATAGACATTCAACAGTCTGTGGCCTTTCAACCTCTATACCCATGACCCACATGGCCCCATATAGACATTCAAACAGTCTATATGTGGCCTTTCAACCCCTATACCCATGACCCACATGGCCACATATAGACATTCAACCGTCTATATGTGGCCTTTCACCTCTATAACCCATGACCCACATGGCGCCATATAGACATTCAACAGTCTGTGACCTTTCAACCCCTATACCCATGACCCACATGGCCACATATAGACATTCAACAGTCTATATGTGGCCTTTCAACCCCTATACCCATGACCACATGGCCCCATATAGACATTCAACAGTCTATATGTGGCCTTTCAACCCCTATACCCATGACCCACATGGCCCCATATAGACATTCAACAGTCTATATGTGGCCT